>NC_057795.1:633301316-633510902 GCF_018294505.1 Triticum aestivum | reverse complement strand
TTTCTTTTGTATTTTACAAAACTGAAATGGCGATACGGGGGAGGGGGGGGGGTAGAGTTTAAAAATTGAACCGGGACTATAGGTCAAACTCCTTTAGTACCAGTTCGTGGCACGAACCGGTACTAAAGGTTCGCCCTTTAGTATCGGTTTGTGCCACGAACCGGTACTAAAGGCACTAGTAGAAAAGGGGGCAATGGTCCAGGCCAGGCCAGCCCATTAGTTCCGGTTCAATCCAGAACCGGGACCAATGGGGGCATTGGACCCGATTCGTGAGCCACGGGGGCCGGTCGGGCCACGTGGGCCATTGGTCCCGGTTCGGCTGGACCTATTGGTCCCAGTTGGTGGGACGAACCGGGACCAATGGGCCTCGCTCCTGGCCCACCCCCATTGGTCCCGGTTGGTGGCTTGAACCGGGACCAAAGGTTGCCCTTTAGTCCCGGTTCTAGCCACGAACCAGGACCAATTAGTTGCCTATATATACCCCTCGCCCGCGAGCAGAGCACTCCCACTGCTCTTTTTTTCATCGCCGGCGAGGGGAGAGCTTTGTGGTGCTCTAGCTCACCTCCTATGCACACGAGGTGTTCGATGAAATGCCCGAGCCACACTACTTAAGCTTTATCCTCTCCAAGTTTGACCTCCAAGCTCCATTTTCCTCAATATTTGTCTAGGTTTAGCGGTCCGTCACGTCCCGTCCTTGTCTTCACCGCCGTCGATCACCCGCGCAAATCTCGTCGCCGGCACCACCATGGTGAGCCTCTTGTTCTTATCTTCTTTCTGAAAGGAATTTTTTTTCTTACTTGTATGTTTATATATATACTTGTATAATTTTCTTACTTTTATTATTGCATCTTATATAGTGCGATGGTTTTGGTATCCGCCCCCGTCGGCCCTCGTCCTGTCTATGATTCGGATGTGGTATATATTATCTTTTCATAACTATTGGTTCATTTATTGTTTATGACAATTATGCCGACCAACGTGACATAGATTTTATTTATCTAGGAGGTTGTTGAACCGGAAATTCCAACCGACCCTATTGTCGAGAGGTTAAATTTAGTTGAAGAAGAAAACAATTTGTTGAAGGAAAAAATTAGAAAAATTGAGGAGGAGAAGATGATATTGGAGTTGCATGTTGCAGATGTCGTCGATGATCACAAGATCAAGATGGATGCAATGCGCTTGAAGATTAGAAAGATTAGAAAATATCCATTCGTACCGAGGCTTGGTATCATTATGCCGTTGGATCAGTTGTTACATTGGTTGCGATTATGATCGCATTTGTTTTCGCATTGAAATGTTTTACATAGTTTCAGTGTATGGTTTAATTAATTTAGATGCTCTGCAGAGCTTTATGTTGTTAGATGAGAACTATGTATGTACTTTGGTTTTAATGTGATGATGAACTTCTATTAATTTGGTCACTTAATTATCTATTCATGATGTTCTGTAATGATTTTTGACACACTTAATTATATATAATGCACGCAGATGAACCGGCAATGGATGTACGGTTGAAGACACACCTCCGAGTATATTAAGGGCGTGCATGATTTTTTCGAAGTGGCTGAGGCAAACAAGCAGAATGGTTTTATGTGTTGTCCATGCCCTATATGTGGGAATACGAAGTCTTACTCTGACCGGAAAATCCTCCACAACCACCTGCTTTACAAGGGTTTCATGCCACACTATAATGTTTGGACGAGGCACAGAGAAATAGGGGTTATGATGGAAGACGGCGAAGAAGAAGAGTACGATGAAAACTATGTGCCCCCTGAATACGGTGATGCTACTGAACATCAAGAGGAACCAGACGATGTGCACGATGATGCTGCAACGGGCGAAGCTGCTGAAGATCAAGAGGAACCAGACGATGTGCCCGATGATGATGATCTCCGCCGGGTCATTGTCGATGCAAGGATGCAATGCGAAAGTCAAAAGGAGAAGCTGAAGTTCGATCGCATGTTAGAGGACCACAAAAAAGGGCTGTACCCCAATTGCGAAGATGGCAACACAAAGCTCAGTACCGTACTGGAATTGCTGCAGTGGAAGGCAGAGAATGCTGTGCCTGACAAAGGATTTGAGAAGCTACTGAAAATATTGAAGAAGAAGCTTCCAAAGGATAACGAATTACCTGACAGTACATACGCAGCAAAGAAGGTCGTATGCCCACTAGGATTGGAGGTGCAGAAGATACATGCATGCCCTAATGACTGCATCCTCTACCGCGGTGCGTACAAGGATCTGAACGCATGCCCGGTATGCGATGCATTATGATATAAGATCAGACGAGATGACCTTGGTGATGTTGACGGCGAGCCCCCCAGGAAGAGGGTTCCTGTGAAGGTGATGTGGTATGCTCCTATAATACCACGCTTGAAACGTCTGTTCAGAAACGGAGAGCATGCCAAGTTGATGCGATGGCACAGTGAAGACCGTAAGAAAGACGGGAAGTTGAGAGCACCCGCTGACGTGTCTCAGTGGAGAAAAATCGAGAGAAAGTACTGGGATGAGTTTGCAAGTGATCCAAGGAACGTATGGTTTGCTTTAAGCACGGATGGCATTAATCCTTTTGGGGAGCAGAGCAGCAATCACAGCACCTGGCCCGTGACTCTATGTATGTATAACCTTCCTCCTTGGATGTGCATGAAGCGGAAGTTCATTATGATGCCAGTTCTCATCCAAGGCCCTAAGCAACCCGGCAACGACATTTATGTGTACCTAAGGCCATTAGTTGAAGAACTTTTACAGATGTGGAAAGGAAATGGTGTACGTACGTGGGATGAGCACAAACAGGAGGAATTTTACCTAAAGGCATTGCTGTTCGTGACCATCAACGATTGGCCCGCTCTCAGTAACCTTTCAGGACAGACAAACAAGGGATACCACGCATGCATGCACTGTTTACTTGACACCGATAGTATATACCTGGCAAGCTGCAGGAAGAATTTGTACCTGGGCCATCGTCGATTTCTTCCGACCAACCATCAATGTCGAAAGAAAGGCAAGCTTTTCAAAGGCGAGGCAGATCACCGAAAGAAGCCCGCCATGCGTACCGGTGATCACGTACTTGCTATGGTCAATGATTTACACGTAATCTTTGGAAAGGGTCCCGGCGGACTAGCTGTTCCGAGTTAGGCTGGGGGACACGCACCCATGTGGAAGAAGAAATCTATATTTTGGGACCTACCCTACTGGAAAGACCTAGAGGTCCGCTCTTCGATCGACGTGATGCATGTGACGAAGAACCTTTGCGTGAACCTGCTAGGCTTCTTGGGCGTGTATGGGAAGACAAAAGATACAACTGAGGCACGGGAGGACCTGCAACGTTTGCACGAAAAAGACGGCATGCCTCCAAAGCAGTATGAAGGTCCTGCCAGCTATGCTCTTACCAAAGAAGAGAAGGAAATCTTCTTTGAATGCCTGCTTAGTATGAAGGTCCCGACTGGCTTCTCGTCGAATATAAAAGGAATAATAAATATGGCAGAGAAAAAGTTTCAGAACCTAAAGTCTCATGACTGCCACATAATTATGACGCAACTGCTTCCGGTTGCATTGAGGGGGCTTCTACCGGAAAACGTTCGATTAGCCATTGTGAAGCTATGTTCATTCCTCAATGCAATCTCTTAGAAGGTGATCGATCCAGAAATCATACTGTCGGTGTCAAAACCGGCGGATCTCGGGTAGGGGGTCCCGAACTGTGTGTCTAGGCGGATGGTAACAGGAGACAAGGGACACGATGTTTTACCCAGGTTCGGGCCCTCTTGATGGAGGTAGAACCCTACGTCCTGCTTGATTAATATTGATGATGTGTGTTACAAGAGTAGATCTACCACGAGATCAAGGAGGCTAAACCCTAGAAGCTAGCCTATGGTATGATTGTTGTTCGTCCTATGGACTAAAGCCATCCGGTTTATATAGACACCAGAGAGGGCTAGCGTTACACAGAGTCGGTTACAATGGTAGGAGATCTACATATCCGTATCGCAAAGCTTGCCTTCCACGCCAAGGAAAGTCCCATCCGGACACGGGACGAAGTCTTCAATCTTGTATCTTCATAGTCTTGGAGTCCGGCCGATGATGATAGTTCGGCTATCCGGACACCCCCTAGTCCAGGACTCCCTCAGTAGCCCCTGAACCAGGCTTCAATGATGATGAGTCCGGCGCGCATATTGTCTTCGGCATTGCAAGGCGGGTTCCTCCTTCGAATAATTTATAGAAGATTGTGAACACCAGTATAGTGTCCGGCTCTGCAAAATAATTTCCACATACCACCGTAGAGAGAATAATATTTACACAAGTTCAATCTGCTGACGTATTTCGTGGCGTGTCGTCACACCACTACCAAGCCTTTACTCGAATTGTTTTTATTGTACCACCTCAACGCGTTTAGCGAAGCGGTTTCCTTGGCACGTCTTGTCGAAGCAGAGATCGTGTTCCCCTTATTCCGGGATTCCCATCAATACGGACGTGGGCAACCCAACCGCGCCATTGATAGCGGCACTTGGGGGATAAGCGAGTTTTATCAGGCTGGTGGGGATGCATGTTTTCGTCCGCCCATATAAGGGGATAAAGATCCAACCCTTTTACCCGCGCCTTCTTCCTCCTTGGCTTATCCATCTCTGCGAACTCGAGCTCCAGCGCCCAAGTCCGCACATCTCACCTCAACCTCCTCCAACTATGTCCGGAGCAGGAAGCAAGTGGATGGCCTCCTCCGTTACGGAGGGGCACATCCAGAAGCTACGCAGCGCCGGATATTTGTCCAGCAACATCGCGCATCGGCTCCCCGACGAGGGAGAGCTCATCCCCACCCCCAGGACCCATGAGAGGGTAGTATTTCTTACCCATTTCCTCCGCGGACTGGGCTTCCCACTCCATCCCTTTGTCCGGGGGCTCATGTTCTACTACGGCCTGGATTTCCACGATCTGGCCCCGAATTTCATCCTCAACATCTTGGCGTTTATCGTCGTGTGTGAGGCCTTCCTCTGCATCTAGCCCCACTTCGGCTTGTGGCTCAAGACCTTCAGTGTCAAGCCGAAGGTTGTGAAGGGCAGCCAAGCGGAGTGCGGAGGCGCCAAGGTGGACAGGATGTCCAACATTACTTGGCTTGAGGGCACTTTCATGGAAACCATCAAGGGGTGGCAATCGGGGTGGTTCTACATCACCGAGCCGCGTGACCCTGAATGGGCAGCGACCCCCAAATTCAGATCTGGCATCCCCACACGGCTCACCTCCTGGAAAGAGAGCGGTCGGACTTGGGGTGATTCGGAGGAGCTGACCGGACTCCAAGCCTGCATCCAAAAGCTGGTGGACAAGAAGCTCAAGCTTGTCAACGTGGTCCAGGTCATGCTCATCCACCGGATCCTCCCGTGCCAACGACGGGGCTTCAACATGTGGGAGTTCGATCCGGCGCAACACCAGACTTTGAGCGGGCTCTTCGACACTACGTACGAAGATGGCTGGAAGGTGCTGTTCAAGGGCGCCGAGGCTCCCGCATCCGCTACATAAGATCGCGGATTCAGCTCGCAGCGTCCGGCTGACGAGGTAAGCGATTTTGTCCTTTACGGGACGCTTGTTTTCCATAGTTTGACTCTATGCGGGATTTAAACTCCCTTTCCTTTGACAGGGCTGGCTGGCGAAGGCCGAGCGGACTATCTGTCCAGCCCCATTGCTAGAGGACCCAGCGGACGCCCGCCTAATGGGGCTGCTGGCTCCGGCACTCCATGTGGTGCCAGAGAAGAAGGCCACGGGGACTCGGAAGAGTTCCCGTTTTCAGGTGCTATCGGATGACGACTCCGAGGCCGACTCCTCTCACCAAGGTGAGGAGGAGAAGAAGAAAGCCTCTCCCCAGTGGGGGGAGAGAAGAGAAGGAAGGCCTCCCCAACGAGGGAGGCCGAAGGGTCCAAGAAGGGAAAAACTCTTCCCCCGGACTGCTCTGCCAACGCCAGTGACGACGACGAGGACTGGCCTCCAAGGGCCAATCCCCTGGCGAGATCGTGAGTATCCGGACTCCCGAATAACTTCATGGTTTTTCTTTTTTGCCACACAATGTCTTTCTAATGCTGCATACAACCTTGCAATCCGCCCAAGGACGATCTTCCCGCTTCGTCGAGCGGGTCCTTAGGTGCGTCGAATATGGATTCTCTTCCGACCGCCTCCACCCCCCGTGACACGGACGGTGCCGAGGTGGGATCCCGGGAAGGGACCCGCCAGGAGGAGGAGGCCCCGGAGGTGTCGCAGGACAACCTCCCGGACTTTGCACTGGACTCGACTCCGGATCCCATAGTGGCTCCGGAGTCCCGCGGGCGGCCCCTTCGTAAGAAGGGCAAGACCGTGACACCGGCAGCCTCCGTCCAACCGGAGGCGTCGGATAGCTTGCTGGAGGCGCTCAATGGTGCCTCCATCGAAGAGGAACACCACACTGTTATGAGTGCGGTGATTCAGAAGGTGCAGCTCGCCAAGAGCGGGCTGACCGAAGCCTGCAGCAGCCTTCTAATAGGCTTTGAGGTAACAATTTTGATATATGTAAAATAGTACCGCATAGACAGTAGCCCCTAATGCTCGGTTCGGTGTTCGGAAAGAAAAGCCGGACTGAGGATCTAAGAAGATATACGCAAGAGTCATAAAAAATATGTCAATATGGGATTGCAGGCTGCGCTGCTGACCTCTGGCGCACTGACTGCGGAGGTCAATACTTTGAAGGAAAGCCTCGAGCGGTCCAAGAACGAGCTCGGCTGTGCCAAGAAGCAGCTCGAGGACAAGGAAGGTGAGTAACACCTTATTAAAATTGTACCTTACAGAAAAGGATTTTGGTTGCAAAAAGAATGACAAGGATAACGTGGGTATTGCAGGGGCCACTAACGAGGTGGCGACCCTGAAAGAGGCGGTGGTCGCGGCTGAACGCAATGCGGCCGCGGAGCGCACCGAGCGAGAGAAGCAGGAGGCACGGGTGGCGGAGGTACAGCAAGAGCTCTAGGATCTCGTGAAAAAACATGAGAGCCTGGAGCGTGACTCGAAGACTCGAGAGTCTGAGCTTGCAACGGCTCTTGAGAGTGCCAAAGCCGCTAAGGCCGAAGCCTACAAGGCCCTCCAGGAAATCGAGGCGTTGAAGAAAATAGCAGCGGGTAAGGCATTTTTCATGCAAAGTAAGCATGTGAGTGTTAATTACATGTTGCTTACCCGAATTCGGAGCTCTCCAGGAGCGTTCACAGATCTTCCTCACAGCGTGTCCGATGCTGCCGCATTCTGCCGGGCCGAGGAGGGGAGCTCGACGGAGAAGGTCTTCTGGTCTCAGTATGATGAGGTCGGACATTCGGTGCCCCTTAGCGACCAGCTGAAGCAGCTGGTCGAGCTCCACAAGGCGGCCGAACAGGCCATGAAGGGCCTCATAGTTCGATTGTGGCCTAAGGAGGCCATGCCTGGGAGCTACTTCGGCCTGGTGCGGCGGCTGGTGGATGCGTGCCCGTGGGTTGAAGTCATCAAGCACTCCACCTGTATTGAAGGTGCCCGTCGGGCCCTTGCCCGCGCAAAGGTGCACTGGGGCAAGATGGATTCCTAGAAGCTCATGACGGACCCGCCACCACAGGGCAAGGAGCATCGCACGCCCGAGATGTATTATAAGAGTGTACTGAAGGGCGCCGGCACTATTGCGGGTGAGTGCTCCAAAGATGTAATATTTGAGTAGACTCGCATTTTGTTATCCTGTGCGCTGAAAACTTAGTTCATTTGCGCTAAGCAACGGATTTTAATTTAAAATATTACCTTCTGTGCGGCTGTTTATCAAATCTGAGAGATGGCAAGTCGTCGGCTTCAGCCCCCATGCCACGAGTGTTGGGGTGTTCGGGATAAATTTGAGCACTTTTGTTCACATATTTGGGTCCATCTAGGGAGGCGCTCAACACAACGAACAAGGCAACCGGACTTATAATGCTTGAACACTCTCACTTAGCCATAGAATTCTATAATTTTAAATTTCGGCGAAGCCCCTAGTCTTCGGAAGGCCGAATTTGGGGCGCTATCCACGCCTGGGCCGGACAAAGTCGGCTCCTCGCTCTAAGTGGCATAAGTCTTTAAGGACTCGCAAAAAACCTCTTGAACAGCGACCAGCTCTCGCCTCATCATGACGGTCAGTTTTAGCTTTCTCCACTGAGGCGCTTGCCCAGCTCAACCGGGGCGCAATCGCAGTGGTTCTCCCAGTGCTACCTTAGCCGATACAACGGAACGTAAGGTACCAAAACATGGGAGCCGGGAAAACCCAACTATTGACCCAAGACATGATTCGGAGCCGATGCATATAATGCTATAAGTTCGAGGTGCCGCACTTGTGAAAGTGTTCGGACTTATCACACCATGATGCGGGAAACATAAGCCCCTGGTGTATTTAGCCGTACCAAAACGTACGGATGCGACATGTCACAAATGAACATATGTATAAGAGAGAAATGCAATTGGAAGCAAAAAAGGTGCTGCATTACTTATTCAAGAAAAACTGCTGTAAGTGCAGAATGATGCAAATGGTGCGATAAGCAAGGGATGGGACTGTTAAACATGTCCCCCTCCAGGGGTAGGCTGCAGAATGGTGCATAAAGCAGATTTAATGCTCGTAATGGAGACCACCTGGATATTCGTTGTAGCCTTTCTCCTTCCCTGGCTGTTGCATCGTGAGTTCGGCAGGTCTACTGCCGGACAGGGCCTCTGACAAACGGAGTCCTGTGGGTAAAAATAAAAAGAAAAGAAAAAAAAGAACGACACACTTGAGAGCCCCTGGTGTGGTTAAGCCGTATTCTGGGCCTATCGTGGTCGTGCCCCACTCCCCATGCCCATGGTATCTTCAGAGCGTAATGGTGTACGTGTAGGACCTGTCTTGACGTTTTGTAGGGGCTGGGGTTGGGGCCGCACTGCTACGCGTGCTCAGAACGTGCCAGGTGGTCTTGTTGTATGTTACTCCGGGCACGTTTAGCCGTGTCTGGTCGCTTAACGGCCGGACTCGAGAATTGCCTTAAGAGGTTGCACTGTACTTCTGCCGCGAGAGCCGCTGTATGTTCCTCCGTTCGGAGAGAGCGTTCAGTGTTTCCGTTGACCGTGATGACTCCTCGAGGGCCTGGCATCTTGAGCTTGAGGTATGCGTAGTGCGGCACCGCGTTGAACTTTGGGAACGCGGTACGTCCGAGGAGAGCATGATAGCCGCTGCGGAACAGAACTATGTCGAAGATTAACTCCTCGCTTCGGAAGTTATCCGGGGATCCGAAGACCACTTCCAGTGTAACTGAGCCTGTACAATTGGCTTCTACACCTGGTATGACGCCTTTAAAGGTTGTCTTGGTAGGTTTAATCCTTGAGAGGTCTATGCCCATTTTGCACACTGTATCCTGATAAAGCAGGTTCAGGCTGCTGCCACCGTCCATCAGGACTCTGGTGAGGTGAAATTCATCGACGATTGGGTCTAGAACCAATGCGGCGAATCCGCCATGGCGGATGCTGGTGGGGTGGTCCCTTCGGTCAAAAGTGATCGGGCAGGAGGACCATGGATTGAACTTCGGGGCAACTGCCTCCATCGTGTATACATCCCTGGGTGCACGCTTCCGCTCCCTTTTGGGTATGTGCGTTGCGTATATGATGTTCACCGTCCGCACCTGTGGGGGAAAATCCTTCTGTCCTCTATTGTTCGGCGGTCGGGTCTCTTCCTTGTCATCGCTGTGCAACCCCTTGTCATTGTTTTCGGCAATTAACTTGCCTGCCTGCTTGAATACCCAATTGTCCCTGTTGGTGTGGTTGGCTGGCTTTTCGGCGGTGCCGTGTATCTGGCACGAGCGGTCGAGTATTCGGTCCAAATTGGATGGACCCGGAGTAGTTCTTTTGAATGGCTTTTTCCGCTGACCAGGTTTAGAGCTTCTGAATCCGGCATTGACTACCGTATCTTCACTGTTATCACCATTAATGCGGCATTTGTTTTTGTTGCGACGCGACCTGCCATTACGGTCCTTGAAATCCGGACTGCCAGAATTTTTGCTGAGGTTATTGCTGCGTGCTAGCCAGCTGTCCTCACCCGCGCAGAAGCGGGTCATGAGTGATGTGAGGGCTGCCATGGATTTCGGCTTTTCCTGTCCTAGGTGCCGGGCAAGCCACTCATCGCGGATGTTATGCTTGAAGGCCGCTAGGGCCTCTGCATCCGGACAGTCGACGATTTGGTTCTTCTTGGTTAAGAACCGTGTCCAGAATTGTCTGGCCGATTCGTCTGGCTGCTGAATTATGTGGCTTAGGTCATCGGCGTCTGGTGGTCGCACATACGTGCCTTGGAAGTTATCGAGGAATGCGGCTTCCAGGTCTTCCCAACTCCTGATTGACTCTGCTGGCAAGCTGTTAAGCCAATGCCGGGCTGGTCCTTTAAGTTTGAGTGGGAGATATTTGATGGCGTGAAGATCATCACCGCGGGCCATGTGGATATGAAGGAGATAGTCTTTGATCCAAACCGCGGGATCTGTTGTGCCATCGTAGGATTCAATGTTCACGGGTTTAAACCCTTCGGGGATTTGATGATCCATTACTTCATCTGTGAAGCATAGTGGGTGTGCGGCGCCTTTGTACTGGGCGATATCCCGACGGAGCTCGAAAGAGCTTTGTCTATTTTGTTCGGCCCGGCCGGACTTACTGTGTCCGGCGCGACGGTTGCCATCACGTATCATGGGGCGCCCACGCGATCCATAGATCGATCTTGATTGTCTTGCCTTATCCTCCAATATATCTCGCAAGTCCGGAGCGTTCCCCTGTGGCTTTGTGCTCTTCGAGCGATGCCGGGGTACGGTTCTAGTGAAGGGCCTAGGGGCCTCTCTGTCGCGACCACGGGGTGGTCGGTCAGCCGTATTGTCTGCTGGTGATGCAGGTTCATACGCCTCCTCCTCTAACCGGGGGAGCAACTTGCGTTTAGGGTAACTTTTGGAGGGGCCTTCGAGCTCATGCTCTTCGGCCGCGAGGACTTCAGTCCATCTGTCGGCTAGCAGATCTTGATCAGCTCTAAGCTGTTGCTGCTTTTTCTTGAGGCTGTTTGCCGTGGCCATAATCCTGCGTTTAAAACGCTCTTGTTCGACGGGATCCTCAGGCACGACGAATTCGTCATCGTCGAGGCTTGCCTCGTCTCCGGAGGGAGGCATATAATCCTCTACCTCTTCTTCTGCCGCTCTCTCATGAGGGTTGGCGTCTCCGTCCTCCTGCGCCGAATCTTGCTGGAGTGGGTTGTCTTCGGCACTGTCCGGTGTGTTATTATCTCCGGTGCCGGAATCTTCATTCTTGCTGTGGCGGGATTTAGAGCGGCGCCGCTGACGCCGGCGCTTGGGCTGTTTCGTGGAGGGGTCATCCTCCGCTGTTGCTTCGCCATTCCCATCCTTTGGGATATCCGCCATGTATATGTCATATGATGAGGTGGCTTTCCAGTGCCCGGTAGGCGCTGGTTCTTGGTTGTCTCCGGCATCGTCGTCCATACCGTCGATGTCTTCGGAGTCATAGTCTAGCATGTCGGTTAGATCGTCGACAGTGGCTACTAAGTGGGTGGTGGGTGGGCTTTGAATTTCTTCGTCGTCCACATCCCAACCGCCCTGACCGCATTCCGGCCAGGGTTCTCCTGATAACGAGAGATACTTTAGCGAACTCAAGATGTCGCCAAAAGGTGAGTGTTGAAAGATGTCCGCTGCGGTGAACTCCATGACCGGTGCCCAATCGAATTCGATTGGAGGGGGCGCGGGAGGTTCGGAGTCCGGCAAGGAGTCCGGCACCTCGGAGTCACGAGCTTCATGAGGGACAAGGTCAATGTTCGGCTCTATCGCCGTAGAGGTTGCAGCCCCCGAGGCGGTGTCTAGCCATCCGTCCTCGATCTGCGCAGCTGGCTCCGAATTGAAGATCGGAGCGGACTCGAGTGTGGCCTCCAGGGTACTGTCCGGCTGCAGAGCTAAATCATGCCCATCGTGACAGTGCGGCGCGCTTGGCTGTGGCCCGAACCCATCAAAGATCAAGTCCCCGCGGATGTCAGCCGTGAAGTTCAAACTTCCAAATCTGACCTGACGGCCAGGGGCGTAGCTTTCGATCTGCTCCAGATGGCCAAGTGAATTGGCCCGCAGTGCAAAGCCGTCGAATACGAAGATCTGTCCAGGGAGGAAGGTCTCACCCTGGACTGCGTCGTTGTTGATGATCGAAGAGGCCATCGAGCCTATCGGTGACGACACAGAGGAAATCTCAATGAAAGCACCAATGTCGGTGTCAAAACCGGCGGATGTCGGGTAGGGGGTCCTGAACTATGCGTCTAGGCGGATGGTAACAGGAGACAAGGGACATGATATTTTACCCAGGTTCGGGCCCTCTTGATGGAGGTAAAACCCTATGTCCTGCTTGATTAATACTGATGATGTGTGTTACAAGAGTAGATCTACCACGAGATCAAGGAGGCTAAACCCTAGAAGCTAGCCTATGCTATGATTGTTGTTCGTCCTACGGACTAAAGCCATCCGGTTTATATAGACACTGGAGAGGGCTAGGGTTACACAGAGTCGGTTACAATGGTAGGAGATCTACATATCCGTATCGCCAAGCTTTCCTTCCACGCCAAGGAAAGTCCCATCCGAACACGGGACAAAGTCTTCAATCTTGTATCTTCATAGTCTTGGAGTCCGGCCGATGATGATAGTTCGGCTATCCGGACACCCCCTAGTCCAGGACTCCCTCACATACCAAGGCTAAGGAGTGATGTGGTGCAATGTCTTATAAGTTTCGAGCTGGTGTTCCCACCATCCTTCTTCAATATCATGACGCACGTCCTAGTTCTTCTAGTTGACGATATTGTCATTCTGGGCCCCGTATTTCTACACAATATGTACCCCTTTGAGAGGTTCATGGGAGTCCTAAAGAAATATGTCCGTAACCGCGCTAGGCCAGAAGGAAGCATCTCCATGGGCCATCAAACAAAGGATGTCATTGGGTTTTGTGTTGACTTCATTCCTGGCCTTAAGAAGATAGGTCTCCCTCAATCGTGGTATGAGGGGAGACTGACTGGAAAAGGCACGCTTGGAAGGGACTCAATAATATGCAGGGACGGATATTCTTGGCCTCAAGCACACTACACAGTTCTACAGAACTCTACCTTGGTGACCCCGTAGGTCGATGAACACAAGAACAGTCTGCGCTCCAAACACCCGGAGCAGTGCGATGACTGGATTACATGTGAACAAATGAGGACTTTCAGCAGTTGGTTGGAAGCACGTCTCAGAGGTGACAACACTGTTTACCCTGAGTTGTACTTGTTGTCCAGGGGACCATCTTCGACTGTTACGATTTGGAAAGGATATGAGATAAATGGGAATACATTTTACATGATTGACCAAGATCAAAAGAGCACCAACCAAAACAGCGGTGTCCGCTTTGATGCAACAACCGAGAGGGGAAAGGACACATATTATGGTTACATAGTGGATGTCGGTTTCAAAACCGGCGGATCTCGGGTAGGGGGTCCCAAACTGTGCGTCTAGGCGGATGGTAATAGGAGACAAGGGACACGATGTTTTACCCAGGTTCGGGCCCTCTTGATGGAGGTAAAACCCTACGTCCTGCTTGATTAATATTGATAATGTGTGTTACAAGAGTAGATCTACCACGAGATCAAGGAGGATAAACCCGAGAAGCTAGCCTATGGTCTGATTGTTGTTTGTGCTACGGACTAAAGCCATCCAGTTTATATAGACACCAGAGAGGGCTAGGGTTACACAGAGTCGGTTACAATGGTAGGAGATCTACATATCCGTATCGCCAAGCTTGCCTTCCACACCAAGGAAAGTCTCATCTGGACACGGGACGAAGTCTTCAATCTTGTATCTTCATAGTCTTGGAGTCCGGCCGATGATGATAGTTCGGCTATCCGGACAACCCCTAGTCCAGGACTCCCTCAGTAGCCCCTGAACCAGGCTTCAATGACGACGAGTCCGGCGCGCATATTCTCTTCGGCATTGCAAGGCGGGTTCCTCCTTCGAATAATTTATAGAAGATTGTGAACACCAGGATAGTGTCCGGCTTTGCAAAACAATTTCCACATACCACCGTAGAGAGAATAATATTTACACAAGTTCAATCTGCTGACGTATTTCGTGGCGTGTCGTCACACCACTACCAAGCCTTTACTCGAATTGTTTTTATTGTACCACCTCAGCGCGTTTAGCGAAGCGGTTTCCTTGGCACGTCTTGTCGAAGCAGAGATCGTGTTCCCCTTATTCCGGGATTCCCATCAATACGGACGTGGGTAACCCAACCGCGCCATTGATTGTGGCGCTTGGGGGATAAGCGAGTTTTCCGGCCGGTGGGGACACATGTTTGTCCCCCATATAAGGGGATAAAGATCCAACCCTTTTACCTGCGCCTTCTTCCTCCTTGGCTTATCCATCTCTGCGAACTCGAGCTCCAGCGCCCAAGTCCGCACATCTCACCTCAACCTTCTCCAACTATGTCCGGAGCGGGAGGCAAGTGGATGGCCTCCTCCGTCACGGAGGGGCAGATCCAGAAGCTGCGCAACGGCCGGATATTTGTCCAGCAACATCGCGCATCGGCTCCCCGACGAGGGAGAGCTCATCCCCACCCCCAGGCCCCATGAGAGGGTAGTATTTCTTCCCCATTTCCTCCGCGGACTGGGCTTCCCACTTCATCCCTTTGTCCGGGGGCTCATGTTCTACTACGGCCTGGATTTCCATGATCTGGCCCCGAATTTCATCCTCAATATCTCGGCGTTTATCGTCGTGTGCGAGGCCTTCCTCTGCATCCAGCCCCACTTCGGCTTGTGGCTCAAGACCTTCAGTGTCAAGCCGAAGGTTGTGAAGGGCAGCCAAGCGGAGTGCGGAGGCGCCATGGTGGGCAGGATGTCCCATGTTACGTGGCTGGAGGCACTTTCGTGGAAACCATTAAGGGGTGGCAATCGGGGTGGTTTTACATCACCGAGCCGCGTGACCCTGATTGGGCAGCGGCCCCCGAATTTAGATCCGGCATCCCTACACGGCTCACCTCCTGGAAAGAGAGTGGCCGGATTTGGGGCGATTCGGAGGAGCTGACCGAACTCCAAGCCTGTATCCAAAAGCTGGTGGACAAGAAGCTCAAGCTTGTCAACGTAGTCCAGGTCATGCTCATTCGCCGGATTCTCCCGTGCCAACGACGGAGTTTCAACATGTGGGAGTTCGATCCGGCGCAGCACCAGTCCCTGAGCGGGCTCTTCGACACTATGTACGAAGATGTCTGGAAGGTGGTGTTCAAGGGCGTCGAGGCTCCCACATCCGCTACCGAAGATCGCGGATTCCGCTCGCAGCGTCCAGCTGACGAGGTAAGTGATTTTGCCACTTGTTTTCCATAGTTTGACTCTATGCGGGATCTAAACTCCCTTTACCTTTGACAGGACTGGCCGGCGAAGGCCGAACGGACTATCTGTCCAGCCCCATTGCCAGAGGACCCATCAGACGCCCGCCTAACGGGGCTGCTGGCTCCGGCACCCCACATGGTGCCGGAGAAGAAGGCCAAGAAGAAGGCCACGGGCACTCGGAAGAGTTCCCGTTTTCAGGCGCTATCGGATGACGACTCCGAGGCCGACTCCTCTCACCAAGGTGAGGAGGAGAAGAAGAAAGCCTCTCCCCCAGTGGGGGAGAGAAGAAAAGGAAGGCCTCCCCAACGAGGGAGGCCGAAGGGTCCAAGAAGGGAAAAACTCTTCCCCCGGACTGCTCTGCCAACGCCAGTGACGACGACGAGGACTGGCCTCCAAGGGCCAAGCCCCTGGCGAGATCGTAAGTATCCGGACTCCCGAATAACTTCATGGTTTTTCTTTTTTGCCACACAATGTCTTTCTAATGCCGCATACAACCCTGCAGTCCGCCCAAGGACGATCTTCCCGCTTCGTCGAGCGGGTCCTTAGGTGCGTCGGATATGGATTCTCTTCCGACTGCCTCCACCCCCGTGACATGCGGACGATGCCGAGGTGGGATCCCGGGAAGGACCTGCCAGGAGGAGGAGGCCCCGGAGGTGTCGCAGGACAACCTCCCGGACTTTGCACCGGACTCGCTCCGGATCCCATAGTGGCTCCGGAGTCCGGCGGGCGGCCCCTTCATAAGAAGGGCAAGACCGTGACACCGGCAGCCTCCGTCCAACCGGAGGCGCCGGATAGCTTGCTGGAGGCGCTCAATGGCGCCTCCATCGAAGAGGAACACCGCACTGTTATGAGTGCGGTGATTCAGAAGGTGCAGCTCACCAAGAGCGGGCTGACCGAAGCCTGCAGCAGCCTTCTAAAAGGCTTTGAGGTAAGAATTTCAATATATGTAAAATAGTACCACATAGACAGTAGCCCCTGATGCTCGGTTCGGTGTTCGGAAAGAAAAGCCGGACTGAGGATCTAAAAAGATATACGCAGGAGTCATAAAAAAATATGTCAATATGGGATTGCAGGCTACGCTGCTGACCTCTGCTGCACTGACTGCGGAGGTCAATACTTTGAAGGAAAGCCTCGAGCGGTCCGAGAACGAGCTCGGCCGTGCCAAGAAGCAGCTCGAGGACAAGGAAGGTGAGTAATACCTTATTAAAATCGTACCTTACAGAAAAGGATTTTGGTTGCAAAAAGAATGACAAGGATAACGTGGGTATTGCAGGGGCCACTAACAAGGTGGCGACCCTGAAAGAGGCGGTGGCCGCGGCCGAACGCAATGCGGCCGCGGAGCGCACCGAGCGAGAGAAGCAGGAGGCGCGGGTGGCGGAGGTACAGCAAGAGCTCCAGGATCTCGTGAAAAAACATGAGAGCCTGGAGCGTGACTCGAAGACTCGAGAGTCTGAGCTTGCAACGGCTCTTGAGAGTGCCAAAGCCGCTAAGGCCGAAGCCTACAAGGCCCTCCAGGAAATCGAGGCGTTGAAGAAAATAGCAGCGGGTAAGGCATTTTTCATGCAAAGTAAGCATGTGAGTGTTAATTACCTATTGCTTACCCGAATTCGGAGCTCTCCAGGAGCGTTCGCAGATCTTCCTCGCAGCGTGTCCGATGCTGCCGCGTTCTACTGGGCCGAGGAGGGGAGCTCGACGGAGAAGGTCTTCTGGTCTCAGTATGCTGAGGCCGGACATCCGGTGCCCCTTAGCGACCAGCTGAAGCAGCTGGTCGAGCTCCACAAGGCGGCCGAACAGGCCATGAAGGGCCTCATAGTTTGGCTGTGGCCTAAGGAGGCCATGCTGGGAGCTACTTCGGCCTGGTGCGGCGGCTGGTGGATGCGTGCCCGTGGGTTGAAGTCATCAAGCACTCCGCCTGTATTGAAGGTGCCCGTCGGGCCCTTGCCGCGCAAAGGTGCACTGGGGCAAGATGGATGCCCAGAAGCTCGTGACGGACCCGCCACCGCAGGGCAAGGAGCATCGCACGCCCGAGATGTATTATAAGAGTGTGCTGAAGGGCGCCCGCACTATTGCGGGTGAGTGCTCCAAAGATGTAATATTTGAGTAGACTCGCATTTTGTTATCCTGTGCGCTGAAAACTTAGTTCATTTGCGCTAAGCAACGCATTTTAATTTAAAATATTACCTTCTGTGCGGCTGTTTATCAAATCTGAGAGATGGCAAGTCGTCGGCTTCAGCCCCCATGCCACGAGTGCTGGGGTGTTCGGGATAAACTTGAGCACTCTTGTTCCCATATTTGGGTCCACCTAGGGAGGCGCTCAACACAACGAACAAGGCAACCGGACTTATAATGCTTGAACACTCTCACTTAGCCATAGAATTCTATAATTTTAAATTTCGGCGAAGCCCCTAGTCTTCGGAAGGCCGAATTTGGGGCGCTATCCACGCCTGGGCGGGACAAAGTCCGGCTCCTCGCTCTAAGCGGCATAAGTCTTTAAGGACTCGCAAAAAACCTCTCGAACAGCGACCAGCTCTCGCCTCATCATGACTGTCAGTTTTAGCTTTCTCCACTGAGGCGCTCGCCCAGCTCAACCGGGGCGCAATCGTAGTGGTTCTCCCAGTGCTACCTTAGCCGATACAACGGAACGTAAGGTACCAAAACATGGGAGCCAGGCAAACCCAACTATTGACCCAAGACATGATTCGGAGCCGATGCATATAATGCTATAAGTTCGGGGTGCCGCACTTGTGAAAGTGTTCGGACTTATCACACCATGATGCGGGAAACATAAGCCCCTGGTGTATTTAGCCGTACCAAAACGTACGGATGCGACATGTCACAAATGAACATATGTATAAGAGAGAAATGCAATTGGAAGCAAAAAGGTGCTGCATTACTTATTCAAGAAAAACTGCTGTAAGTGCAGAATGATACAAATGGTGCGATAAGCAAGGGATGGGACTGTTAAACATGTCCCCCTCCAGGGGTAGGCTGCGAATGGTGCATAAAACAGATTTAATGCTCGTAATGGAGACCACCTGGATATTCGTTGTAGCCTTTCTCCTTCCCTGGCTGTTGCATCGTGAGTTCGGCAGGTCTACTGCCGGACAGGGCCTCTGACGAACGGAGTCCTGTGGGTAAAAATAAAAAGAAAAGAAAAAAAGAACGACACACTTGAGAGCCCCTGGTGTGGTTAAGCCGTATTCTGGGCCTATCGTGGTCGTGCCCCTCTCCCCATGCCCATGGTATCTTCAGAGCGTAATGGTGTACGCGAAGGACCTGTCTTGACGTTTTGCAGGGGCTGGGGTTGGGGCCGCACTGCTACGCGTGCTCGGAACGTGCCAGGTGGTCTTGTTGTAGGTTACTCCGGGCGCGTTTTGCCGTGTCCGGTCGCTTAACGGCCGGACTCGAGAATTGCCTTAAGAGGTTGCACTGTACTTCTACCGCGAGAGCCGCTGTATGTTTCTCCGTTCGGAGAGAGCGTTCGGTGTTTCCGTTGACCGTGATGACTCCTCGAGGGCCTGGCATCTTGAGCTTGAGGTATGCGTAGTGCGGCACCGCGTTGAACTTTGCGAACACGGTACGTCCGAGCAGAGCATGATAGCCGCTGCGGAACGGAACTATGTCGAAGATTAACTCCTCGCTTCGGAAGTTATCCGGGGATCCGACGACCACTTCCAGTGTAACTGAGCCTGTACAATTGGCTTCTACACCTGGTATGATGCATTTAAAGGTCGTCTTGGTAGGTTTAATCCTTGAGGGGTCTATGCCCATTTTGCGCACTGTGTCCTGATAAAGCAGGTTCAGGCTGCTGCCGCCGTCGATCAGGACTCTGGTGAGGTGAAATCCATTGACGATTGGGTCTAGAACCAATGCGGCGAATGTGGGGTGGTCCCTTCGGTCAAAAGTGATCGGGCAGGAGGACCATGGATTGAACTTCGGGGCAACTGGCTCCATCGTGTATACATCCCTGAGTGCACGCTTCCGCTCCCTTTTGGGTATGTGCATTGCATATATCATGTTCACCGTCCGCACCTGTGGGGGGAAACCCTTTTGTCCTCTATTGTTCGGCGGTCGGGTCTCTTCCTCGTCATCACTGTGCGGCCCCTCGTCATTGTTTTCGGCAATTAACTTGCCTGCCTGCTTGAATACCCAACAGTCCCTGTTGGTGTGGTTGGCTAGCTTTTCGGGGGTGCCGTGTATCTGGCACGAGTGGTCGAGTATTCGGTCCAAATTGGACGGACCCGGAGTAGTTCTTTTGAATGGCTTTTTCCGCTGACCGGCTTTAGAGCCTCTGAATCCGGCATTGACTGCCGTATCTTCACTATTATCACCGTTAATGCGGCGTTTGTTTTTGTTGCGACGCGACCTGCCATTACGGTCCTTGAAATCCGGACTGCCAGAATTTTGCTGAGGTTATTGCTGCGTGCTAGCCAGCTGTCCTCACCCGCGCAGAAGCGGGTCATGAGTGATGTGAGGGCTGCCATGGATTTCGGCTTTTCCTGTCCTAGGTGCCGGGCAAGCCACTCGTTGCGGATGTTATGCTTGAAGGCCGCTAGGGCCTCTGCATCCGGACAGTCGACGATTTGGTTCTTCTTGGTTAAGAACCGTGTCCAGAATTGTCTGGCCGATTCGTCTGGCTGCTGAATTATGTGGCTTAGGTCATCGGCGTCTGGTGGTTGCACATACGTGCCTTGGAAGTTATCGAGGAATGCGGCTTCCAGGTCTTCCCAACTCCCGATTGACTCTGCTGGCAAGCTGTTAAGCCAATGCCGGGCTGGTCCTTTAAGTTTGAGTGGGAGATATTTGATGGCGTGAAGATCATCACCGCGGCCATGTGGATATGAAGGAGATAGTCTTCGATCCAAACCGCAGGGTCTGTTGTGCCATCGTAGGATTCAATGATTCACGGGTTTAAACCCTTCGGGGATTTGATGATCCATTACTTCGTCTGTGAAGCATAGTGGGTGTGCGGCGCCTCTGTACTGGGCGATATCACGACGGAGCTCGAAAGAGCTTTGTCTATTTTGTTCGGCCCGGCCGGACTTACTGTGTTCGGCGCGACGGTTGCCGTCACGTATCATGGGGCGCCCACGCGATCCATAGATCGATCTTGATTGTCTTGCCTTATCCTCCAATATATCTCGCAAGTCGGAGCATTCCCCTGTGGCTTTGTGCTCTTCGAGCGATGCCAGGGTACGGTTCTAGTGAAGGGCCTAGGGGCCTCTCTGTCGCGACCACGGGGTGATCGGTCAGCCGTATTGTCTGCTGGTGATGCAGGTTCATACGCCTCCTCCTCTAATCGGGGGAGCAGCATGCATTTAGGGTAACTTTTGGAGGGGCGTTCGAGCTCATGCTCTTCGGCTGCGAGGACTTCAGTCCATCTGTCGGCTAGTAGATCTTGATCAGCTCTAAGCTGTTGCTGCTTTTTCTTGAGGATGTTTGCCGTGGCCATAAGCCTGCGTTTAAAACGCTCTTGTTCGACGGGATCCTCAGGCACGACGAATTCGTCATCGTCGAGGCTTGCCTCGTCTCCGGAGGGAGGCATATAATCCTCTACCTCTTCTTCTGCTGCTCTCTCATGAGGCCTGGCGTCTCCGTCCTCCTGCGCTGAATCTTGCTGGAGTGGGTTGTCTTCTGCACTGTCCGGTGTGTTATTATCTCCGGTGTCGGAATCTTCATTCTTGCTGTGGCGGGATTTAGAGCGGCGCCGCTGACGCTGGCGCTTGGGCTGTTTCTTGGAGGGGTCATCCTCCGCTGTTGCTTCGCCATTCCCATCCTTTGGGATATCCACCATGTATATGTCATATGATGAGGTGGCTTTCCAGTGCCCGGTAGGCGCTGGTTCTTGGTCGTCTCCGGCGTCGTCGTCCATACAGTCGATGTCTTCGGAGTCGTAGTCTAGCATGTCGGTTAGATCATCGACAGTGGCTACTAAGTGGGTGGTGGGTGGGCTTTGAATTTCTTCGTCGCCCGCATCCCAACCGTCCTGACCGCAGTCCGGCCAGGTTTCTCCTGATAACGAGAGATACTTTAGAGAACTCAAGATGTCGCCAAAAGGTGAGTGTTGAAAGATGTCCGCTGCAGTGAACTCCATGACCGGCGCCCAATCGGATTCGATTGGAGGGGGCGTGGGAGGTTCGGAGTCCGGCAAGGAGTCCGGCACCTCGGAGTCACGAGCTTCAGGAGGGACAAGGTCAGTGTTCGACTCTATCGCTGTAGAGGTTGCAGCCCCCGAGGCAGTGTCTAGCCATCCGTCCTCGATCTGCGCAGCCGGCTCCGAATTGAAGATCGGAGTGGACTCGAGTGCGGCCTCCAGGGTACTGTCTGGCTGCAGAGCTAAATCATGCCCATCGTGACAGTGCGGCGCGCTTGGCTGTGGCCCGAACCCATCGAAGATCAAGTCCCCGCAGATGTCAGCCGTGAAGTTCAAACTTCCAAATCTGACCTGACGGCCAGGGGCGTAGCTTTCGATCCGCTCCAGATAGCCAAGTGAATTGGCCCGCAGTGCAAAGCCGCCGAATACGAAGATCTGTCCGGGGAGGAAGGTCTCACCCTAGACTGCGTCGTTGTTGATGATCGAAGAGGCCATCGAGCCTATCGGTGACGACACAGAGGAACTCTCAATGAAAGCACCAATGTCGGTGTCAAAACCGGCGGATCTCGGGTAGGGGGTCCCGAACTGTGCGTCTAGGCGGATGGTAACAGGAGAAAAGGGACACAATGTTTTACCCAGGTTCGGGCCCTCTTGATGGAGGTAAAACCCTACGTCCTGCTTGATTAATATTGATGATGTGTGTTACAAGAGTGGATCTACCACGAGATCAAGGAGGCTAAACCCTAGAAGCTAGCCTATGGTATGATTGTTGTTCGTCCTATGGACTACAAGCCATCCGGTTTATATAGGCACCGGAGAGGGCTAGGGTTACACAGAGTCGGTTACAATGGTAGGAGATCTACATATCCGTATCGCCAAGCTTGCCTTCCACGCCAAGGAAAGTCCCATCCGGACACGGGACGAAGTCTTCAATCTTGTATCTTCATAGTATTGGAGTCCGGCCGATGATGATAGTTCGGCTATCCGGACACCCCCTAGTCCAGGACTCCCTCAGTGGACATATGGGAACTTGACTACGGACATGATTTTAAGGTCCCATTGTTTAAGTGCAAATGGGTCAATCTGTCAGGAGGCGGGGTACAGGTAGACCCACAGTACGGAATGACAACAGTGGATCTGAAAAATCTTGGGTACACTGACGAACCGTTCGTCCTATCCAATAATGTGGCACAGGTTATCTATGTGAAGGACATGTCTACCAGACCGAGAAAAAGAAAAGATAAGGAAGCGAATACATCATACGATGAGCCAAAGCGCCACATAGTTCTTTTAGGAAAAGGACATCGTGCGAGTGGAGGGCAAGACAGACATGTCTGAAGATTATGAAAAGTTTCATGAAATTCCTCCCTTCAAAGTCAAGGCTGACCCCAGCATCTTGATAAACGATGAAGATTATCCATGGTTACGGCGCAATAAGCAAATGACACAAGCGAAGAAAAAGTGAAGACTTTCTCCCGCAACTATTATGATGATACCATGCCAACTTTGTAACAGACGAGTATGATACCATTATCCGTTTTGTACATGCACATGCTATGTGGGTGAATTTATGATACCATGCCAACTTTCAACTTTTTCAGAGTTCATTTGAAATGCTTTAATGTCTTATGGTTCGGCCCTCGTAATACTTAAAAATAGCAACAATAAGTATTTTGTTGTAAGTAGAAACAAAATAAAATAAATAAAGCAAGAAAGAAAACAAAAAAACAAAAAAAGTGTTTTCGAATTTGAAAACTAATGGCACTAACAGAAAGTTTATATTTTTTCTAAAACTAAAAGCAAAAAGAATTAAAAAAAATAGAGCAAAAAATAAAATAAAATAAATAATGCAGAAAACAAAACAAAAAACTGGAAAATAATAAAAAATAGCAACAATAAGTATTTTATTGTAAGTAGAAACAAAATAAAATAAATAAAGCAAGAAAGAAAACAAAAAAACAAAAGTGTTTTCAAATTTGAAAACTAATGGCACTAACAGAAAGTTTATAATTTTCCTAAAACTAAAAGCAAAAAGAATTAAAAATAAAGCAAAAAACAAAAGAAAATAAATAATGCAGAAAACAAAACAAAAAAACTGGAAAATAAAATAAAAATAGCAACAATAAGTAAAGAAAACAAAAAAACAAAAAAAATGCCTCCTACTGGGCCCCCACGGCCTGAATACGACTAGAAACCCTAGTATGGGCTAGGATTCAGGCCCGCAGTAGGCCCAGAAGGCCCATCCGGCAAAGCAATAGCAAGTAGGCCCGAAAGCATGCGGTGGAGAGGAGCTCGAGAGGGGTGCGGCAGTGGGGCTTATAAACCACTGCGTGCCCCCTCTCAACTAGCGAGGTGGGACTAAACTTTGGCCCCGACGCGGGCAGCACAAGGGCCTTTGGTCCCGGTTGGTGGCACCAACCGGGACTAAAGGGGGAGGCATTGGTCCCGGTTCGTGGCACCAACCGGTACCAAAGGCCGCCGCTTCCCACCCTTTGGGCTGCCGAAAAAGAAGCCTTTGGTCCCGGTTGGTGCCACGATCCGGGACCAATGCTCGTGGTATATAAGTAGCACTTTGCAATTTTGCAGAGTTCATCACCACAGTTGCCCCCTGACGACGCCGAGCACATCGTCGCCGCCAGGCTGCCCCGACGCCACCCGCCGCCCCGCCGTCGCCGTCGCCGTCGCCCGCGCCCGTCGTTGTCGCCGCCCGCGCCCTCGCCGTCGCCCGCGCCCTCGCCGTCGCACGCGCCCGTCGTTGTCGCCGCCCGCGCCCTCGCCGTCGCCCGCGCCCTCGCCCGATGCCATCGCCGCGCGCCGTCCCTGCCCCAACACGCGCCGCCCCTACCCGGCCGCGCGCCGCTCCTGCCCCGACGCCGTCACCGCGCCACTCCCCGCGCCCCTGCTCGCCCCGACGCTGCCCGCCGTGCGCTCCTCCCTCTGTGAGCACCGCGCCTCTGCAGCCCACCCGCCGCCGTGCTATTTTTTTAGTTATACATGCTATTTTTTTATATGTTTTTAGATTCATATATGTATGTATGTATTTTTTTAGATATATGTATTTTTTTTATGTTTGTTCATATATGTATGTATGTATTTTTTACATGTTTTTTTATGTATGTATGTATTTTTTCAATTGTAATGATGTTTTAAAGTATACATATATGCAAAAGTTAGATTTTTAGAAAAGTTTTATCTATATATGTTCTCTGATTTAGTGCATTTTAGGTTAGTTTAATTTTTAGAAAAAAATTATATATCTAGCTAGGAAAGGAAAAAGAAGAAAAAGAATGAGAGGAAAAAGGAAAATAAGAAGAGGAAGAAAGAAGAAGAAGAGGGGAGGAAGAAGAGGAGAAATAAATAAGAAGAAGAAAAAAGAAGAGAATGAAGATGAGAAGAAGAAAGGAATAGAGGAGAAGAAGAAAAAAAATAGAAAATCTCTATTTTTTCTTCTTCTCCTCTATTCCTTTCTTCTTCTCCTCTTTTTTCTTCTTCTTTTTTTTCTTTGATCTTCTCCTGATCTATTCCTTTCTTCTTCTCCTTGTTTTTTGGTGATATTAATTATTGTAGAATATGCAAATGTTTGTATATTCATATGAACAATGCATTAGGCAAAACCTTTGTTTTTTTTGAAATTTTCTATTTGAACATTTTTTTTAAACAAGCAATACTAAAAGAATGAGAGGAAAAAGGAAAATAAGAAGAGGAAGAAAGGAGAAGAAGAGGAGAAATAAATAAGAAGAGGAAAAAAGAAGAAAAAGAAGAGGAGAAGAAGAAAGGAATAGAGGAGAAGAAGAAAAAAAATAGAAATTTTCTATTTTTCTTCTTCTCCTCTATTCCTTTCTTCTTCTCCTCTTTTTTTTTCTTCTTCTTCTTCCTTATTCCTTCTTCCTCTTTTCTTTCTTTTCCTTATTTTCCTTTCTCGAGGGAGAAGAAGAAAAAGAAGAGGAGAAGAAGAAGAAAGGAATAGAGGAGAAAGAAGAAACTTCAACACGAGGGGGGGGGTACCATACCCCCTCCCCGATAACATTATTTTCCCATGTATATGTATGTCGCGTCGTTGTCGATATAACCCTCTCGAGATAACTTCGACATGAGGGGCGGTCGATATATATACCCCCTCTCGACCGTCATAACTTATACAACGGCAGCACCCCCCTCGGCCCTCTCGCTCGACCGAAACTCTCGAGGACACCCAAACCCTAGAGAGAAAACGATGTTGGTCTCCTACCCCCTCCCGTCGCGCCCTACCCGACAAATTAACTCTCTCGAGGCCACCCAAATTTACCAAGTTAAAAGAGCATTCTCGTCGAGGCCACCCCAAACCCTTGAAGAGTTGTGTCGAGGCGACCACAAACCCTAGAGAAGCAGCGTCGAGGCCACTAACATGATTCCTTATTGTGATTAGCTAGCTAGTTCTACGTTTGCCACTAATATATATATATATATATATATATATATATATATATCCATCTGTACCATGTTTGAATAATAATTGACATGTTGTAAATATTTGCAGAAACTATGGACCACTCCCGAGACGAAGAAACAGAAGCGATGTTGGGGGACATAATCGCACACGGAAGTGATGAAGTTGCGTCATTTCTCAACGACACCGATGGTCAGGAAGGACTGGGTGAAGAAGAGGGCTATGTTTTCATGATGGCTTTGGCCCATTAATGCCGGTACAAGAAGAGGACTATGTTCATGATGGCTCCGATGACACAATGGAGGTACAAGAAGGAGACCGTGCTGACTGCTCCGGTGACCGAACCGAGTCCGGCCAGGTATATATATATTAGTTAAGCCCGTGCTGACTAGTTAATTGATGCATCCATTATTTTGGTATATGTACACATATTAATTACTCTCGTCTTTCTTCCTTATAATTTCTAGCCCTCCAGATCGAGCACAACTTCGGTAAGGAGATGAGGCCCGAAGAAAAAGTTGAGCTCGGATGAAAAGTTTGAGATCATAGAAATCGCGCCCGACGGCGAACCGATTGAACCCATCCGGACGAAGCGCGCATTTTCTGCTCAATGCGGGGTTCTTGTTAGGGACAAGATCCCGATCAGCATCCAACAATGGTATAAGCCTAAGGAGGAAGACCCTGAGGTGTCTTATGTCAATGATATGCAGAAAGAAGATCTTTGGACTCAGCTGAAGGCAAATTTCACCCTACTGCCAGAGGAGGATCCGGAGAAGCCAGTTAAAGAGCAATTAATCAAGTCTTGTGCTCTTAAGAAGATGGCAACCCTATTCAGGAGGTGGAGGAAAGAGCTGAACAAGTTTGTCGACAAAAAAAAAGACACCAGAATTCATCGGCAAATATGAGAAGATCAAAGATCACTGGCCCGCATTTGTGGCCCACAAGACATCGGAAAAGAGTAAGAAGATGTCGGCGACAAACAAGCAAAATGCTGCGAAGAAGATGCTTCACCATCGCACGGGGTCAGGTGGCTACCTCAAAGTCCGGCCTAAGTGGTCCAAGGCTGAGCATGATCTGCTTGAAAAAGGGATCGAACCAGAGACAATGTACTAGCCAGACCATTGCCCGACTTGGTTCTTCGGGGCTGGCGGAACCTTGGACCCTGTATCAAGGAAGTTCCATTGGACGGACGAGCAACTGCAAATACCAGTCCAGAACCTTCGGCACTATATCGATGCAGCGCAGCGAGGGATGTTCGTTCCAGACAGGGAGAAGGACGAGCTCAGAATGGCCCTCGGGAATCCTGAGCACCCTGAACGGACACGAGGCACGCCAGGCTCCATTCCGTGGAAGGTTGGTTTTCCGAACGCAGAGGGTTACATAACCCATGAGAGGAGGAAGAAACTAGAGCAGGGCCAACTGCAGGCGCTGCACGAAAGGGTAATGGGGCTAGAGGAACGAGAAGGGGAACGAGAAGCAGCAGATTGCAGCAAACGACCTACTGAAGCTTCCCCCGAAGCTACCCCGCCATCTCAGCGGAGAAGCAGCGTGGCTTCCACCGAGCTGCTTCAGCCGGAGCATGTCTTGACGGCTCCTGCCAGCTATCCCGTGGATGATATCACGGAGTCTCAAAATTGCCACATTATGGCACGATCGATGAATTTGAAGGTCAAGGCGGCTGTTGGCTCTGTTTATCCTAGTGGACCCGGCACAACTTATCACTGCCAGCCGATTCCAGAAGGATATGCTAAGGTGATGGTGGATGAAATAACGGAGG
Organism: Triticum aestivum; assembly: GCF_018294505.1. Taxonomy (NCBI): domain Eukaryota; kingdom Viridiplantae; phylum Streptophyta; class Magnoliopsida; order Poales; family Poaceae; genus Triticum; species Triticum aestivum. The sequence goes on along the minus strand of NC_057795.1, from coordinate 633,483,235 downwards.
GATTTGAGGACCTCCTGCTTGACCACCCTACCGGTGAAGGGGAGACTAGGCTGGGTTCTGCTCTGAAGACTCCATGCCTATGGCGGAAGGAGCTCATCAACCTTCCGAACTAGACGCCTCCACCTCCTCCTCCTCCTCCGGCGAGTCAGGGCACTCCGCCTCCTCCACCGCCTCCTCCTCCGGCGAGTGACGATCAGGGCATGCGTGGCCGCACTCCGCCTCCTTCTCCGGCGCGTGGCGGCACTCCGCCTCCTTCTCCGCCTGCGCCGGCGCTCCCGAGCAGCCAGCAGCCTCCTCCTTCTCCGCCTCACCAGCAAGGGCGGAAGAGACCCGCCGCCGCCCTGGCTGCTCCGGCGCGTCGTAGTCCTTCTCCTCCGCCTCGTAAGCAAGCATGAAAGAAGACAGATGCCGCAGCCGCTCCGTCTGCTCCGGCGTCTAGCAGCACAACCAGAGGCGGGAGGCAATACAGATACGGTCCACCTCTCAAGACTCTAGAGAAGTTACCGTACGAGAGGACCGAGGAGGAAAATGATACGATCATGCGGACCCACGTGAAGGAGTTCTTTGAAGGGGTGAAAGCAAAGAGACATCCACCTCCGGAGGAGAAGGTAGATCCGGTCAAAGAAAAGCGCACTCTCGATGCCCTGAGGAAATCGGCAAAGTCTCCGCCGAGAACCAACTATGAGCGCATTACTGAACAGACATATCTCCAAGCGGAGCGGTCGGGAAGTACTGTCAGACATCAAAGAGCAAGAGAACGAGCAGCTGCGAAAAAAATTGACCAGCTTGGTGAACAGGCAAACCAATCGTGCCCCCCGCTCAATGTGTCTAGCGGCAACATCGTCGCTAATGTTCTGGGGATGGTGGCCGGTTATGGCAATCTACAAGATTACCTGCCTGACGATGCACTTCCTGATTTCATGGAGGTGGAGGAACACAGATACGAGTACGGGAAGCCTCTCGTCAAAGATGAAAAATCTCTAACAACGATGATGCGAAGATTCCATACTTGGTACATGAAAACCTGCAGAGAGTCTGGGGGACGAATACTTTGTATCTGAGAATTAAAGAGGAGCACGACCTCGTTGGAAATGATCTGTTGCCTGTTCCATTTGAGGAGTTCTTCGAGTTCTTCAATCAATAGGCCCTCAATAAATTAACGGTATTTTGCTACTGCCTGTAAGTACTATTTCTGTCATTAAGTCTCTATATATAGCTCGGCTCTTTCATTGCATGTATTTATAATTAATTATCCTCAATATATTATGCAGATTGAAGATCGTCGAGTGCAAAAAACAAGAAATTTATGATATTGGGTTCATTAACACAAATATCATATATGAATTTCTGGTTGAAAAGGACGTCAAAGAGGCCGAGGACAACTTGCTACAATCGTTGATCAAAAATCAAAACAAAGATACCATACTCTTTCCTTACAACGGCAAGTGAGTGTTACTGTCATGTGCATATTCGGTTTCCCTTATTACTCGAGCGAGGTTATAGTAATGTAATTGGTGAGTTATGCATGCGTGCGCAGGTACCACTATATTCTTCTGGAGATTAAGCTTGAGCGTGGACTAGTAACCGTCTTAGACTCGAGACGGAAAGATCCCAAAACCTATGCGGACATGACTGAAATGCTCAACAAGTAAGTTCAATCGATCATTATCGCACCATATCGGCAACTTTTTGTTCATTTCCTGATATCTCAAGTAATAATATTTTTTTTTGTCTTGCAGGGTTTGGAAACACTTCACCGCAGAAGCTCCGGGACTGCAGAAGGAGCTGCGATATACATACCCGAAAGTAAGTACTACTGGCTAGCTAGTTGCGCGCATCTCCCGTTGATTCTATAGCTATACTTTCATCAATGCCATTTATAATGCTTCATTATCAGTTTGATTGACCTCTATTTCTCGGAAAGTGCTTGTGGCAGGAACAAGGGAATGATTTCTGTGGATACTACGTGTGCGAGTTCATCCACACCGTGACTTTGAAAAACAAGCGGGATTGACCTCTATTTCTCGGAAAGTGCTTGTGGCAGGAACAAGGGAATGATTTCTGTGGATACTACGTGTGCGAGTTCATCCACACCGCGACTTTGAAAAACAAGCGGGGCTACTCTCAAAGACAATATGAAGTGCGGAAGCAATAATATTCATAATTTCATTTTATTACACCATCATTTCTGTTGAGTTTCATTCATATATATGTATTATTTAACCCCCTTCTTCAAATTAGACGTGGCGGATGCGGAATGAACTCCTAGAACCAGATCGCATGAAAGCAATTCAAGAGGAATTGGCGGGATTCTTTCTTGACCACGTCATCAATAAAGCTGGAGAATACCATGCAGAAGTTGATTTCAATTGCTAGGGGACTGTAATTGAGAGATTTTACATATTGTACATGTATGTAGCCAGTAGCGTCGGATACATGATACGAAAACTTGTTGTTCGACCAATCTCTCGGAGAAGGAGAGGTCGATCGATCATTTCTCTCGGTATGCATGACGAACTTCTGTACTCAATGGTTCCCTTCATTTTCTTACTAGCTAGCGTGTCGAGGGCTATATGTATATAGTACGTAGCGTCGACCAAGCACGGACATAAGAGATGACACTTCTCTCTATTAATTAGCTAGCTAACACAATATATGAAACACCTAAATTAACCCCCCAAAATCCGCAACCCCCCTCCCTTTCAAAAAAAACAAAAACCCCAGCCACTGGAATGCTGACGCGTGGATGCCTTTTGGTCCTGGTTGGTGCCACCAACCGGGACCAAAGGCCCCCCTGCCTGGGCTCGGCGCACCGGCCACGTGGAGGACCATCTGTCCCGATTCGTGTTTGAACCGAGACTAAAGGGGGGAGGTATTAGTAACGACCCATTAGTCCCGGTTCATGAACGGGACTAAAGACCCTTACGAACCGGGACAAATGCCCCCTTTTCTACTAGTGAGGTGATCGCGGGGCCCCGTCCTGACGCCAGTCTACCATCACCCCTTTAGTACTGGTTCGTGGCACGAACTGGTAATAAAGGGTCAAAACGAGCCGGCATTAATGCATAGCCGTTCGAACCGGCACTAATGATACCATTAGTACCGGGACGAAATTAAACCGGGAGTAATGTGTCTCACACTAGGTCCTTTTTCTACTAGTGTAATCCTCAATCCCCTCTCTCTCCCTCCACTCCGATCCCGTCGATCCCGTCCGTCGGTGTCCGCGGCGACGGCGACGACAGGTCCTCCAGGTGGTGCCCATCGCAGGCCGGCTAGCCGGAGGCTGGAGCTTGTCCCGCCATTGGAACGCTGGAGTCGGCCCGCCGCGACGCTGGCGCCACCCCGCCGTCCATGTCCCACCACCACTCGGCCGTCACGCTCCCGGCGTCGTACCGGCTGCCCACACACATGGTCTCGCCGTCGACGCGATGCGGGTCACGCCGGCAGGGCGCACTTCCGGTCCATGTAGGCGGCCTGCCGGTACTGGTCGCCCGAGTTCTACAAGCCGGCGCCGGCCTTCTCCCCGTGCCGCTCGCCGCTCGCCCCGCGCGGAGATGTCGCCGCAGGAGCGGCCGGCGGAGTAGGAGTAGCAGGAGGAGTGGACCAGTAGGTGCGTGGGAGGAGCAGTGCTGCCGGACGCCGACGGGCAAGGGGAGCGAGCTGAAGCAGGCGGCCGTAACGTGCCCTCCGGCGCCGAGGAAGCCGCGGGCGCTGGCAGCGCCGTGCCGGAAGCAGCTGTTCGAGGTGGAGGTGTCCAGAGAGACGACGCGCGACTGGCCGCCGACGTCAACCCCGGCAAGCTCGACCCCATGGACAACCACATCTCGTTCCAGGTAATTTTTCTATATATCAGCTAAGGTTCAGCGAGTGGGTCACTTAGCGTACCATGCCATGAATTAGTAAGCTTTGGATCGTCTTGGTGTGCAGTGCGAGGACATGGGCGCGATGGAGAAGAGGCTGAAGGAGATGGGGATCAGGTACATGAAGAGGACCATCAACGAGGAGGAGGGTTCGCCGATCGACCAGCTCTTCTTCAACGACCCCGACGGCTTCATGATCGAGATCTGCAACTGCGAGAACCTTGAGCTCGTCCCCGCCGGCGCGCTTGGCCACCTCAGGCTCCCCCGCGACCGCCACAACCCGCCTCTCCGGATGGATGGCGGAGCTCGCTGAGCACACGGCAGGCATGGTGCGAGGGACGGCGCCAGGGGCGCCCGGCCCGAGCCGCTCCCTCTCCGGCGCGCTCAAACTGTTTGATGAAATGTCAAGCTCAACCTGATGGCTGTTAAATTTTGTTGTTAACGCTGGTAATCATATGCAAGTATGCAACCAAACACCGGTGAAAATTGCATCTCGATGCCAAGACCCCTAATGCATGCAACCAATCAACTGGTCATCTACATTTTTTACCCTGTTTTTGCTTATCCAGGCTCTGCTTAGCCTGACTCGTTTTTTCCCTTTGAGCCAGGCCTGGCAGCGAAAGCAATCAAACACGCCCTTAGTAATTGTGAGTGGCTCGGGCCAACTATAGATCATTGATCACGCGTATCACGAATGAGATGGCCATTATTAATTTGCACCAACTAAATTGCTACTACGGTAAGCTCAGCATGTATGCAGGTGTAGATCGATGCATGTAACACCGATGGTTTAGTCGAGAGCAAATCAGTCATTTCCCTCAAAAAAAAAAGAACATTTCCGACGCCAACAAAGCCAAAACGAATAGACTCACATGGTTAATAAAGCTTTTTTCTTCAGTTATATTACAACCTAACCACGACGACTTGAATGGTTTGATATGATATCATGATTCATGAGTATCTGTCAAGAGAAACACTTTGTACCAGACGTCTGATGGAAACCATCCGTTAGACCAGTCGCATACCGTGGATTCAATTTATATCTTGTGGCCTAGAGTGCATCCCAACATTCACGCCAAATCCTCTGCCATAAAAGCATCTCTAGCATCCAGCAAACTGGGCCATCTGCTAAACTAACCGCCGGTTTGCAAGATCCATCCCATATCCCTGGCCAGAACAGAAGCCGTCTTCAATTTTTTATTGTGGGATCCCGCATCCGCGAGCCTATTTCCTTCATATGTGTGGGAATCCACCGGATTTTGTAGGCTCCCCTTTCCGTTGACGCGAACCATTTTCGCCCGCTTTCGTTTCCCGCTTCCACTCTCCGGCGCCGTCGCAAATCCCCACCCGTTGGTGCTATCTCCGGCTACCCCGCGCCGCCCGAAAGCTCCACCGCAGCCGCTGCCGCAAATCCCCGCCCCTTGGTGCTACCTCCGGCTACCCCGCGCCGCCTGAAAGCTCCGCCGCTCCCGCCGCATCCACTCCACCAACTTTCGGTAGCGGGGGTGACCATTTGCGCCCGTGGCTCGTCGCTGCTGCCGGCGCCATGAATCCGCCCGGGAGATCGGCACCCGGGAGATCCGGTTGGTTCCAGCAATTCTGAGCGGCGCGCGTCGGGGGAAGAGGGTGGCGCGGAGCTGCTTCAGCCGAGGGGAGAAGAAAGCGGCGGTGCGGCGTCACGCGGTGTGGAAAATAAAGGGGCGGCTCCACCTCGGCCGGCGGGAGAAGAAAGGGCAGCGTGACGCGACTTTGCTTCACGCAAGGTATGTTCGGGTGAAACTCATGCCGACTCGTGCTCAACATTTGTGAAGACCATTAATGACCCCGAAATCAAGAAGCATAAAATTTTGCCCAAGCACAAGAAGCTTTTTGAAAGGATATTGAGAGAGCATTTGGTGTGTTGCAAGCTCGGTTTGCCAATGTTCGAGGTCCTGCTTGCTTCTGGGATAAAAAATTCCTTCAAAACATCATGACTGCTTGAGTACAACTATGACAATGTTGGTAGCCGTGCAAAGCCGACCAGGGATGCAGATGAGATCAGTGCATTTCTTGAGACCTACCGGAAGATTGAGGACCGTGATTCGCACAACCAACTTCAGCATGATCTTACTGAGCATTGGTGGCAGCTCTATGGGGGGAGATAGATCCCCATTTGTATCCATTTCTATCCACATGAAATTTGAACAATTTGGTGTTGTAATAATTATTTGAATTCGAACATTTATTGTAATGATGACTACTGTTGTATTGTGAATTGCTTGACCATTTATATATCAGTACGTTGAATTTATTTTTGATTCCGTTCGGTTGAAATTATTGTGAAATGTGCAATTTGTTTGATGTTCTATGAAAACTTTATAGTGCGGTGAGCACTCCAGCCAAACAAACCCCGCAAATACGTCGTAGGAAACATTTGCGGGGTGCATTTGCGGGATATGTTCGGTCGGGGTGCTCGTCACACCATAAAAACAATTTGCGGGAGTCCTTATATGTGTTTTGTGGGACACGCGGTTGCGGGATCTGCTAGAGATGCTATAACTCTTCCCATGTAAATCTCACTTGCCCCAAACGGCTAAACTCACTCGTCGTTCCTCCTCGTCGTCCATCGTGTGCTCCCGTGCCAGCAACTAGCCAATGCCCTCGCTCCCTCACCTCTCTACCATGTACCAGCCCCTGTTATTGTGCCCCCGAGACCCACCATGCCGGTGCGCCGTCCCATGGGGTGGATCCGACCGGCGACGCCATGACCAGCGAACTCGCAACCCCATGACTCCCGTCTCCCGGTCATCTCCTCACGCCTCGGCTATACAGTTCGGTCCTATGTGTTTGTCTCGATTTGTTTTAGATACATAAGTCTTGTGTTTGCTATCTGATGTGTTTTTCGTTGTTGCAAATTAATTGGATGTTATTGCAGGATCGGCAATATCATTTGCCTCTAGGTTCCAGTCATGTCGGTGATGATTTTGGAGGATTGTTTCGATGAGGAATTGAGGACCAATTGCAGTTTGCAAGAAGCCTGTGGCCATGCCGTTCTAGTCGGCAGATACTTCCAGATACATAGACGTACACACACTGCTGAAGCTAATGAACCTTTTTTTTGAGGGAACAATGAAGCTATGGGAGGGAGTCATTGAGCACTGCTTAAGAAGAATGACAAGCGTGACCAAAACTCAGTTTGGTTTCATGCCTGGGAGGTCGACCATGGAAGGCATTTTCTTGATACGACAACTTATGGAGAGATATAGGAAGCAAAAGAAGGACTTGCATATGGTGTTCATTGACTTGGAGAAGGCCTATGATAAGATACATCGGAATGTCATGTGGTGGGCCTTGAAGAAATACAAAGTTCCAGCAAAGTACATTACCCTCATCAAGGACATGTACGATAATGTTGTGACAAGTGTTCGAACAAGTGATGTCGACACCGATGACTTCCCGATTAAGATATGACTACATCAGGGGTCAGCTTTGAGCCCTTATCTTTTTGCATTGGTGATGGATGAGGTCACAAGGGATATACAAGGAGATATCCCATGGTGTATGCTCTTTGCGGATGATGTGGTGCTAGTTGACATAGTCGGACGGGGGTAAATAGGAAGTTAAAATTATGGAGACAAACCTTGGAATCGAAAGGGTTTAGGTTTAGTAGACCTAAAACCAAGTACATGATGTGCGGTTTTAATACTACTAGGTGTGAGGAGGAGGAGGTTAGCCTTGATGGCCAGGTGGTACCTCGGAAGGACACCTTTTGGTATTTGGGGTCAATGTTGCAGGAGGATGGGGGTATTGATGAAGATGTGAACCATTGAATCAAAGCCGGATGGATGAAGTGGCGCCAAGCTTCTGGCATTCTCTGTGACAAGAGAGTGCCACAAAAGCTAAAAGGCAAGTTCTACAGGACGGCGATTCGAGCCGCAATGTTGTATGGCGCGGAGTGTTGGCCGACTAAAAGGCGACATGTTCAACAGTTAGGTGTGGCGGAGATCGTATATTGAGATGGATGTGTGGCCACACGAGGAAGGATCGAATCCGGAATGATGATATACGAGATAGAGTTGGGGTAGCACCAATTGAGGAGAAGCTTGTCCAACATCGTCTGAGATGGTTTGGGCATATTCAGCGCAGGCCTCCAGAAGGTCCAGTGCATAGCGGATGGCCAAAGCGTGTGGAGAATGTCAAGAGAGGGCGGAGTCGACCGAATTTGACATGGGAGGAGTCCGTTAAGAGAGACCTGAAGGATTGGAGTATCACCAAAGAGCTAGCTATGGACAGGGGTGCGTGGAAGCTTCCTATCCATGTGCCAGAGCCATGAGTTGGTTGCGAGATCTTATGGGTTTCACCTCTAGCCTACCCCAATTTGTTTGGGACTAAAGGATTTGTTGTTGTTGTTGTTGTTGTTGTTGTTGTAACTGAAGCAAATGAACCTACTAGTGCTTGTATGAAGTATATGAGGCAATTTTGGGAAGCAATGGGAATCGGACTTCCTGCCGTTGGATCACAACCTAGTGGACCGTTGGATGTAGTACAGATCGAGCTACTTTGGAAGCAAGTTCGTTGAGATGAGTATAGAAGCACGTAATTTAGGGTAACTAATCCCAGATGTTTAGGAAACCATTTTTAGGAAACTAATTTGGGAAGGATTAATGTAGCGTAAAGACTTCTCGAATGCAATTCTCTTCCTGATGAATCACATTTTATTTTCTTAGGAAGCACAGCATAAAGACTTTCCAAACGCGATTTTCTTCCTTATGAATCACATTTTTCTTTTCTGATGAAGCAGTTCATGATTCCAATGTTCCTTGAAATTGCATCGAGTGCGAATAAAGTGTGCTTCCATCTAAAATAAGTTGTGTTGCTTCCATGCTGAACAAAAATTATTTGCTTCCATGTTGAACGAAAATTTGCTTCCATGTGGACTGTAAATAAATTCGATTTCATGTCAAACAAAAGTTGGTTCCATGGTGACCAAAAATAAATTAGCTTCCATTTCGACAGGAAAAAAATGATTCATGTCAGGACCCCGACTCAATGCCACATAGATCTAGCATGTAACACTTCATATCACTTTGCGGCCTCACGCACGGTATTCCCACGGGTGTCGCCTTACCTTTACCCGAGACCGTTTGCGCCTTTTGGCACACGTATATGACAGTGTCGCTAGCATCTATATGATAAGGAGCCCGGGCTGACATGGCTAGTCGTAAACCCAAAGTGGCACAAACTTACAGGGACAGGCATCCATGACCCAGCATCGAACGTGTCGGTCATCAGCGAGTGAATCCAGGCTGTAGCACTGGGCTAGCAGGACTCCGGTGAGCCGGGCTGTAGCGGGCTAACAGGACTCCGGTATTCATCGCGTGACATTTCCCCGAAGGGACAGACACAGGAACGAAGAAGGACACATGCCGGCCAGCCTAAGTGTTCCGGAGCAGTAGCAAGCTACCATGGCTCGATGGAAACACTAGGAGACATTTCCCGGTAAGAGAGACTACTAAAGATAAACAACTAGATGGTCAGATCCCACACATACCAAGCATTTCAATAGCATACACACAATATGCTCGATATGTGCAGATACAACATGGCATCACAACATGACTCTACGACTCAAGTAATTTATTCAATAGGCTCCGAGGAGCGAGATATTACAAACATGGGTCTCATGACCCAACATTCAGAGCATACAAATCAAGCACAAGCGGAAGCTATCATGTCTGGGTACAGACATCTATAAATGAAAAAGGCTGAGAAGCCTGACTATCTATCAGATCCTGCCGAGGGCACAAGATCGTAGCTGAGGTATCAAGCTAAACGTCGAAGTCCACGTGGAACTACTAGTGAGACTGAAGTCTCTCTGCAAAAACATAAAATAGGCAAACGTGAGTACAAATGTACCCAGCAAGACTTACATCAGAACTAACTACATATGCATCATTTTCAACAAAGGGGTGGTGGGGTTTAACTGCAGCAAGCCAGCTTTGACTCGGTGGCTATCCTAAACTACGACTGCAAGCGACTCTTTTGAGGTGGCGCACACGAGTCCACATATTCACCATATCAATACACCACTATGGATCCGCTCCCGTCTCCCTACGAGAACGCCTTCCATAGCACTCACGCTTATCTTGCGTATTTTAGAGTATCCACTTTCACTTGTCTATGAACTGATATAAGCAACCCAGAAGTCCTTTACCGCGGACACGGCTATTCGAATAGATGATGTTAACCCTGCAGGGGTGTACTTCTTCATACATGTTTCCACCACTTAGCGTCTGCACACGACATGTGCTCGGCAGACTTCAAGCGAAAGCCGACGTGGGTGTAGACCACGACCTACCTAAACACTCAAGTCTCTAGTCCAGGTTTATCGCCTATTCGGGTTCCATCCATGAGGAGATCCGGCCGGAGTTTCGCTCACAGCCCCAAACGATGTGAACAGGGTTCCGTGACACCAAACGGGCGCCCGGTATACCCGGCCACGTGCCTACCGCATCACAGCCCACCCCTACGGTCAGCGCTGTCCACGGCCTCCAGCATACTACAAACACCAGAAACTACTTGCAACTCCTGGACAGAGGACAAGGGTGAATAAGAAGTCGAGCGGGTCATATTTCAGGGCCCAATGTATGGTAGTAGCTGAATCATGGATCACAAACACAGAACTCAGTTCCTGAGGACGGCTTCAATGAGACAACCCACCATGTACTCCTACATGGCCTCTCACCGACACCTTTTACCAAATCGTGTTCACACACTTAGCTCACACACAGTAGGACATGTTCACACGCCTCTGATTCATCCCCGATGAATCAGACCTGACTCAACTCTAAGCAGTAGCAGGCATGACAAACAAACATGAATGAGTAGGCACAACAGGGCTCAAACAACTCCTACTCATGCTAGTGGGTTTCATCTATTTACTGTGGCAATGACAGGTCATGCAAAGGATAAAGGGGTTCAGCTACCGCAGCAAGTAACAAATATGTCGTTGTTGTCCTAATGCAGTAAAAGAGAGCAGGAGCGAGAGAGTGGGATTTTATCGGAATGAACAAGGGGGTTTTGCTTGCCTGGCACTTCTGAAGATAACATTGAGTCTTCATCAGTGTCAACGATCACATCATCGGTATCACGTCTATCGAGAGGGGACAAATACCGGCAACACAGAAGGAAACACAATCAATGCAATGCACAATATGATGCATGATCATAACATGGCAATATGCTGTGATTTGAGCTAATGCAACTAGCAACAGATTAAATGAAGTTGGTTTGAATACAAGATTCAAATTTAAACTCCATATGTGATTATTCAAATGCCATTTAATTGATTTGTGCTAAACAGCAGCTATAAGTTGTTCTAACATGCATGAAAATGGTACAGATGGATTCCTTGAATTTTTCTGATAATTTTTCATATATAAATTATTTAATTTGGAGTTACGGTTAATTTTCTATGAATTTTGGAAGTTTTAGGCATTTTCTGGAATTTTCTGATTATTTAGAATTAAAATAATTCCAGAAAATGAATTATGACATCAGCACTGCGTCATGCTTGCATCAGCAAGTCAACAGGGCTGCCCCGGGTCAAACCTGACCAGTGGGGCCCACTGGTCAGTGACACACCGCTGGCATGAGTCACTGACGTGTGGGGCCAGTCAAAAGCCACGTCAGCAAGTCAAACTGACATCGAGGCCCACATGTCAGTGAGATAGAGAGCTAACAGGGGGTTATTTAACTTAACCCGTGTTTTTAACAGCAGCGGTCCCACATGTCATGCACAGGGGTTTAATTAACTGAGTGATTAGCACCTAACCTAATGCTCCACGTCAGCTAGTGACGCCGGCGACCACGGCGACGGCGAGACCTCGCCGGAGTTGCTCGGGACGGCGCTACAGGCTGCGGTTGGGCACCCTGAGGGCACCAGGAGGGAGCCCGTGCTCCTGCGCATCCAGCGGAGGCAGCGGAGGGTCGCGGGGCGGCCGGGGCTGACGGCGGCGAGCTCGGCAGCGGCGGCCGGAGCTCGGGTTTGGGCGGAGCGAGGGTTCGGGGCGCTAGAGGGCTGGCTGAGGGGCTATCCGGACTCCTGGGGCAGCTAGGAGCACGCTAGGCTCGTCGGACTGGCCGCAACAGCACGTCGGTGCCACGCCCGGCGTCCATGGCGGACGGCGGCGCTCGGTACGGTGGCTAGCATGGCTACTGCACGGGAAAACCAACGGGGAGAGAGGGGAAACGTAGGAGAGCTCACGGAGGGGCTAGCGGAGGAGACGACGAAGTCGGGGAAGCTCTGGACGCGCCGAATCGGTGGAGTCGATCTCCGGGCACCGGAGGTGAAGACGATGATGCTCCGGTCGATTTCGGCCTCCTCTGATCGCGTGCGTCGGTGGGTAGCCCCACGGGGTCAGGGCGGAGTTCGGGTACGCAGAGAGGGGGCGAGGGAGTGGCTGAGGTTGCGGTGGTTGCGAGCGGCGGCGGCGGAGGCGTTCGGGTGTGCGAGAGGGAGAGGCGAAGGAGAGACGAAGGGGACGAGTGAGGGGGTCCAGGGGTTCGAGGCGGCGCCGAGGAGAAGGCCCGAGGCGTCGCGGTGGCGAGGGACGCAGGCAGGCAGGGAGGTGGCGTGTCGCCACGGCGCGCGCGTGCGCTGTCTCCCTCCTCTGCCTACTGGCAGAGGTAGAGGACGACTGGCACCAGGCCAGTGGGCTGGGCTGTCCACTGGGCCAGCCAGGTAAGGCCCAGGTAAGACTCTGTTCTTTTTATTTTTTATTATTTCTGTTCTGTTTGTTTCTTTTAATTCTTTTGCCACTGGTTTTCAAATTTAAAACAAATTCAAAACAGTGCCAAATATCCTCTGAATAATTTATGTTGCTAGATGGACTTTTCCAAAAACTCATAAAATATTTCAGAGGTATTTGAAATTATATTCTAATTATATGAATATAATTCAAATTCAAATAGCTAATGATTTAAATTCAAAGTCCCAAAAATAAATCCTTAAAAATGTTCAATATTTTGGTTGGGACCAGAACCCTTACCAAAAATTATCAAACATTTGAGAAGAGCCTTTTGGAGCAATGAATGAGATTTCTAGGGTTTTTGCCCCTCTTTTATTTAGGGTTTTGAGGCTTCCAATATTCCTCAATTCAGGTTTCAAAAATATAGACATGATGCACACATGAAGCTAGCCTAGAGCAATGCCAGAAGCTAGGGATGTGACAACTCACCCCCACTAAACAAGAATCTCGTCTCGAGATTCAAGCGTAGGGTAAGATGAAGGGGAAACGCAAACTAGTATAATCTTCACGATCCAGGTTGCACTTCAAATGAACGTTGATTTGAACACCATCATTGTCTTGAAGTCTTGCTCTGAGAAATCCTGTCAACATGACATGGAGGGAAGAAGGAGACTCTAGAAGGGTCGATCTTCTCGAAGATCGAACAACTCAGGATTAACTCACGGAATGAGACATAGCAACATCTCTCGAACTGAGAGATGAAGCACACCTCTAGAGAAATGGAGTGGAACAGATGACGAAGGTTCACTAGGTAGACAACGATTCCACACCTAAGAAGGTGGTGAACGGTTGTCAACGTAGCGAGGAGTTGAGTTGCCATGATACCACGACGAAACATCCTGGAGGGGGGTGATTCGTAGATTATTATCTTAAGTGGCGAAAAGAATTACCTTTGATATAGAGATTGTTAAGACTCTCTATATCAGCCTAAGGCAAATCACAGCAATCGATTGGCGGGGTCGGTAGAATGGCATACTTGGACTTGGATGATGTGGATTACCTTGTTGAAGACAACGTAATGGATGATTTTGCTTATCACCGGAAATGGAAGAGACCCATGGTAGAATGGCACATTGGCGGTGCAAGCTGGGAACAAAATGCAAATGCTGGGAATGATTCTGGTAACTGGGGAAGAACCCAACAATAGAGAGTGAATTCACTGTTGGAGTGGTTATAGCATAACCGAGGAAATCTGGGGCAATCCCAGCTAGTGCCGATGATAAGACGTAGCGCTTGTGTGTGCTCTCAAGAACTTGAGCATTTCCACAATCATCAAGGTTTTATCAACAACCGTGTCAAGGGTCTGGCAACACAACTTGCTACCATGATGAATGATGATGGAGGATGTAGATGCAAAGAAAGATAACACCTTCTCAGATTTCATCTTAGCGAGGCCAAGGAAACAAAATCTGGATGATCGACCGAGAGACATTTAGCACTCCGCTTCTAATGTTCTCCTTGATGTGCTAGTGTAACCCATTCATAGATATGGTTTGATATCTAGAACATCAAGTAAAAAGGTCGGACTTCGGAACACAGAAATCCATAGGGGCAACTAGGGGGTAATCCTACGAAATCCCTATGGGGAGGTGGCCAACTTCCTCAAACAAGATACTATAATAATAGGTCTACCGGATGGGTGTGTTGGCCATGACATCCACCTTACCGGTTATCGAGAGACCAATATTATAGTTCTTAGGGAAATGTTCCAACCATCATATCTGCCTGAGATTCAGCTCTGGTTGGTGTTAGGATATTCCAGGCTCATCGAGTCTTAGGAAGAAAAATGAAAGGTTGCAACACAAATCGACGAGATGACGTTGCGGGATTCTCGGGAGATGAACTACGATAGCAAGCTCCAAAACATGAGCTGGTTCTGCTACAAACATGTGAACACGTTGTCCCAGACAAGCATGACCACGTGGTAGTCTTGTAATAAAACACTACCGAGTTCAGGAGGGGGAACCATCAACGAGGGTATCGAAGTTCTTTCATAAGTCCGGATTAGCTCTTATGAAGGAACTCCTTCTCCTTGAACAAATCAATCAGTGGCTTGGTGTGCTAGGGATACATATAGATTGAAGGTTGCAAGTCTTCAAACCACAGCATTTCGTCGCACGTGTGCATGACTGATTTGGAATGATTCCAAAGAAAGCAACATTGACTTTCTCGAATCCACGGTGGCAACTTGCATCAGATGCACATGAATTAAAGGAAGTCACTACCTTCATCCAAACATATGCTTCATGAGCTAGCATGAACAAATGCTTTCAAAAGTTTCCAACACTAGCTTAATGTTCAGCAAAATTATGGAGAAGACAAGGATGTTGTCAATGTGCTCAACAACAATTCATCTAGGTTTCCTTTTAAAAGGAATTCCATAGTTAAGTGAACACGGTGATAGCATTGGTCAGACCCAAAGGATATAATGGTGTATGCTCGAGGGATCAACCACGAGTAAGACAACATTACGAGCATCGTTGGTACTGATTTGATTTGACGATAGCCCACACTCAAATCAAAGGATTGATAAGACAATAGGTCCAGCAACTGATCACAGGGACCAATCGATGAAGATATCATCTTCCTTCAACACACACTACACAAGAATATCCCTTTGGAACGAACTAAGTCAGACAAGTTTTTTTATCTTCCAACTCTCCAAGTTGTTGTCCAGCTTAACCAACTAGCTCAGGGATATCTAACACCGATTCTTGGAGAAAGGGTGGTTCACAAGAAACCAACTTGATCACGAACTCAACATAGCGGTCAGGTGACAACCCGGTAACACCTCCAAGAAGATATTTGGAAAGTCACGAACCACCGGTATGTTACTAAGCTCGAGAACAATCTTGCTTTTGAGGGCAAGACGATATGATCAAATGAGTGAGGACTTGACAAGATCCTAACTCATCAATCGAAGGGTGCACCGAAATAAGGACTAGGTAGCACGATCAGTCTTAGAAGGATGATTCAAAAACCAACATACTAAGAATGAAATTATTATCCTTTAACTACCAAGCAACAAGGTTGCTAGGAGTATTGAATTCACACATCACGATTCACTTGTCGGCGTTCCGGTTGCGACAACACGGAACCGAGGAATGAAAAAGGATGGCGAGAAGTATCACTATGTCAAGAATTCACAAAAGGTGGTGCAATTCTCATGAAATTCTTGATATAAAGATGGTAATACTCCAAGGTAGAACAGAACAAAAGTTGGGTTAGCAACTTGATCTGCAGAGTACAACTACTTTGACCCAATCCTAGATATGGAAGATGTACTGGAGTTTGTTTCTCCTAGTCATTCCGGAATAGAATGGCTTGACAGACCACAAGAGTCATAGGCATCGATGAACGAACGCACGCATACTCTTGACTATCAATTGATAGACGAGGGTCAGAATGCAACTAAAGAGAGACAACTCAAAGGAACATATAACTTTCTGAGTTGTGGATACATGGGTTGGTATGCCGAACAAAGTTCAACATAATTCTTCCGGATAACCCATGCAGATAGGTTGAGCTGGCAGAGTCACAACATATAATGGAGAACTCATCAAGAGCACTCTGGTTGTGATCGTTCAGTTCAACGAGGAACTTCTGCCATAAGTAGTTCATGGTATTTGGAAGAAGAAGATACCACGGACTTCAAGGACTAATGCAAAGGTTGCTAATAACCTTAAGGAACGAGCAAAACTATCAACATGAAGCAAGTAGGGTGAATCTCGGGTTCAAAACCCAGGGATAGAATACCTACTACTAAGTAGCATCACGGGATGCTTCCGAGAATAAAGGCCAGAATCTTCACACTAGGACACAAATCATGGCTAGACCACTAGATGATCCCCTAAGCACTTAGGGTCATAATAATAATTCCAACATATATGTCGAGGCAATAATTACCTCAACACACCAATTAGTGTGGTTAATCTGGCCCATGGGAACATCGGAAACAGAAGGAAGGGATTTGCAAATGCATCGGACTATTTAGAAACCTGGGATGACTCGGACAGCATAACGGCTATAATTGCTCAAAAAGATTTGAGACAATCACAAAAATGGTGGCATAACCACTCAGAAGCACAATATCAAGGTTTCGAGATCAACAATTAACATACAGAAGTAGTAGAAACTGAAACGAGGCTTAAGTCCAACAATCTATAAGTCTACGGATTAGTAACACGTGATCCTGATAGAAGGAAGAGATAGCCTAGTTCTTAATCCCCGCAGGAAAGATAAGATGACTCAGATCAGAAGGGCATGAGGTATAAGGAGTAAAAAGAGCCTTACGTTCCATCCCACAATCAATTCCCTTATATAACTAAAGAATTTCTAGACTCAACTTCGACCGGTTTGACTTGGTAATCCTACAGGCAGTCAAGCTCTGATACCAACGCTGTCAGGACCCCGACTCAATGCCACATAGATCTAGCATGTAACACTTCATATCACTTTGCGGCCTCACGCACGGTATTCCCACGGGTGTCGCCTTACCTTTACCCGGGACCGTTTGCGCCTTTTGGCACACGTATATGACAGTGTCGCTAGCATCCATATGATAAGGAGCCCGGGCTGACATGGCTAGTCGTAAACCCAAAGTGGCACAAACTTACAGGGACAGGCATCCATGACCCAGCATCGAACGTGTCGGTCATCAGCGAGTGAATCCAGGCTGTAGCACTGGGCTAGCAGGACTCCGGTGAACCGGGCTGTAGCGGGCTAACAGGACTCCGGTATTCATCGCGTGACATTTCCCCGAAGGGACAGACACAGGAACGAAGAAGGACACATGCCGGCCAGCCTAAGTGTTCCGGAGCAGTAGCAAGCTACCATGGCTCGGTGGAAACACTAGGAGACATTTCCCGGTAAGAGAGGCTACTAAAGATAAACAACTAGATGGTCAGATCCCACACATACCAAGCATTTCAATAGCATACACACAATATGCTCGATATGTGCAGATACAACATGGCATCACAACATGACTCTACGACTCAAGTAATTTATTCAATAGGCTCCGAGGAGCGAGATATTACAAACATGGGTCTCATGACCCAACATTCAGAGCATACAAATCAAGCACAAGCGGAAGCTATCATGTCTGGGTACAGACATCTATAAATGAAAAAGGCTGAGAAGCCTGACTATCTATCAGATCCTGCCGAGGGCACAAGATCGTAGCTGAGGTATCAAGCTAAACGTCGAAGTCCACGTGGAACTACTAGTGAGACTGAAGTCTCTCTGCAAAAACATAAAATAGGCAAACGTGAGTACAAATGTACCCAGCAAGACTTACATCAGAACTAACTACATATGCATCATTTTCAACAAAGGGGTGGTGGGGTTTAACTGCAGCAAGCCAGCTTTGACTCGGTGGCTATCCTAAACTACGACTGCAAGCGACTCTTTTGAGGTGGCGCACACGAGTCCACATATTCACCATATCAATACACCACTATGGATCCGCTCCCGTCTCCCTACGAGAACGCCTTCCATAGCACTCACGCTTATCTTGCGTATTTTAGAGTATCCACTTTCACTTGTCTATGAACTGATATAAGCAACCCAGAAGTCCTTTACCGCGGACACGGCTATTCGAATAGATGATGTTAACCCTGCAGGGGTGTACTTCTTCATACATGTTTCCACCACTTAGCGTCTGCACACGACATGTGCTCGGCAGACTTCAAGCGAAAGCCGACGTGGGTGTAGACCACGACCTACCTAAACACTCAAGTCTCTAGTCCAGGTTTATCGCCTATTCGGGTTCCATCCATGAGGAGATCCGGCCGGAGTTTCGCTCACAGCCCCAAACGATGTGAACAGGGTTCCGTGACCCCAAACGGGCGCCCGGTATACCCGGCCACGTGCCTACCGCATCACAGCCCACCCCTACGGTCAGCGCTGTCCACGGCCTCCAGCATACTACAAACACCAGAAACTACTTGCAACTCCTGGACAGAGGACAAGGGTGAATAAGAAGTCGAGCGGGGTCATATTTCAGGGCCCAATGTATGGTAGTAGCTGAATCATGGATCACAAACACAGAACTCAGTTCCTGAGGACGGCTTCAATGAGACAACCCACCATGTACTCCTACATGGCCTCTCACCGACACCTTTACCAAATCGTGTTCACACACTTAGCTCACACACAGTAGGACATGTTCACACGCCTCTGATTCATCCCCGATGAATCAGACCTGACTCAACTCTAAGCAGTAGCAGGCATGACAAACAAACATGCATGAGTAGGCACAACAGGGCTCAAACAACTCCTACTCATGCTAGTGGGTTTCATCTATTTACTGTGGCAATGACAGGTCATGCAAAGGATAAAGGGGTTCAGCTACCGCAGCAAGTAACAAATATGTCGTTGTTGTCCTAATGCAGTAAAAGAGAGCAGGAGCGAGAGAGTGGGATTTTATCGGAATGAACAAGGGGGTTTTGCTTGCCTGGCACTTCTGAAGATAACATTGAGTCTTCATCAGTGTCAATGATCACATCATCGGTATCACGTCTATCGAGAGGGGACAAATACCGGCAACACAGAAGGAAACACAATCAATGCAATGCACAATATGATGCATGATCATAACATGGCAATATGCTGTGGTTTGAGCTAATGCAACTAGCAACAGATTAAATGAAGTTGGTTTGAATACAAGATTCAAATTTAAACTCCATATGTGATTATTCAAATGCCATTTAATTGATTTGTGCTAAACAGCAGCTATAAGTTGTTCTAACATGCATGAAAATGGTACAGATGGATTCCTTGAATTTTTCTGATAATTTTTCATATATAAATTATTTAATTTGGAGTTACGGTTAATTTTCTATGAATTTTGGAAGTTTTAGGCATTTTCTGGAATTTTCTGATTATTTAGAATTAAAATAATTCCAGAAAATGAATTATGACATCAGCACTGCGTCATGCTTGCATCAGCAAGTCAACAGGGCTGCCCCGGGTCAAACCTGACCAGTGGGGCCCACTGGTCAGTGACACACCGCTGGCATGAGTCACTGACGTGTGGGGCCAGTCAAAAGCCACGTCAGCAAGTCAAACTGACATCGAGGCCCACATGTCAGTGAGATAGAGAGCTAACAGGGGGTTATTTAACTTAACCCGTGTTTTTAACAGCAGCGGTCCCACATGTCATGCACAGGGGTTTAATTAACTGAGTGATTAGCACCTAACCTAATGCTCCACGTCAGCTAGTGACGCCGGCGACCACGGCGACGGCGAGACCTCGCCGGAGTTGCTCGGGACGGCGCTACAGGCTGCGGTTGGGCACCATGAGGGAGCCCGTGCTCCTGCGCATCCAGCGGAGGCAGCGGAGGGTCGCGGGGCGGCCGGGGCTGACGGCGGCGAGCTCGGCAGCGGCGGCCGGAGCTCGGGTTTGGGCGGAGCGAGGGTTCGGGGCGCTAGAGGGCTGGCTGAGGGGCTATGCGGACTCCTGGGGCAGCTAGGAGCACGCTAGGCTCGTCGGACTGGCCGCAACAGCACGTCGGTGCCACGCCCGGCGTCCATGGCGGACGGCGGCGCTCGGTACGGTGGCTAGCATGGCTACTGCACGGGAAAACCAACGGGGAGAGAGGGGAAACGTAGGAGAGCTCACGGAGGGGCTAGCGGAGGAGACGACGAAGTCGGGGAAGCTCTGGACGCGCCGAATCGGTGGAGTCGATCTCCGGGCACCGGAGGTGAAGACGATGATGCTCCGGTCGATTTCGGCCTCCTCTGATCGCGTGCGTCGGTGGGTAGCCCCACGGGGTCAGGGCGGAGTTCGGGTACGCAGAGAGGGGGCGAGGGAGTGGCTGAGGTTGCGGTGGTTGCGAGCGGCGGCGGCGGAGGCGTTCGGGTGTGCGAGAGGGAGAGGCGAAGGAGAGACGAAGGGGACGAGTGAGGGGGTCCAGGGGTTCGAGGCGGCGCCGAGGAGAAGGCCCGAGGCATCGCGGTGGCGAGGGACGCAGGCAGGCAGGGAGGTGGCGTGTCGCCACATTGCGCGCGTGCGCTGTCTCCCTCCTCTGCCTACTGGCAGAGGTAGAGGACGACTGGCACCAGGCCAGTGGGCTGGGCTGTCCACTGGGCCAGCCAGGTAAGGCCCAGGTAAGACTCTGTTCTTTTTATTTTTTTTATTATTTCTGTTCTGTTTTGTTTTCTTTTAATTCTTTTGCCACTGGTTTTTCAAATTTAAACAAATTCAAAACAGTGCCAAATATCCTCTGAATAATTTATGTTGCTAGATGGACTTTTCCAAAAACTCATAAAATATTTCAGAGGTATTTGAAATTATATTCTAATTATATGAATATAATTCAAATTCAAATAGCTAATGATTTAAATTCAAAGTCCCAAAAATAAATCCTTAAAAATGTTCAATATTTTGGTTGGGACCAGAACCCTTACCAAAAATTATCAAACATTTGAGAAGAGCCTTTTGGAGCAATGAATGAGATTTCTAGGGTTTTTGCCCCTCTTTTATTTAGGGTTTTGAGGCTTCCAATATTCCTCAATTCAGGTTTCAAAAATATAGACATGATGCACACATGAAGCTAGCCTAGAGCAATGCCAGAAGCTAGGGATGTGACACTTCATACGTTTTTTTCTTTTTGGAGTGAAATGTCGGCTTCATTGATTACTTAAACAAAGTTACAAAGAGACTCCTGGATACATTCCGGAGCAGAATGGAAAACAACAAGACTAGGTAAATTCTTAGCTAAAATATGAGCGGCTCCATTAACTTGTCGACAAACATACTTAAACACCACAGAGTCAAAGATCCTCGAAGCAACCTTGATATCATTTACCATAGTACCGATGATGGAACGGTCAAGGGTGCTGGCATTAATCCTATTCACAAGACTGATAATCTGTAGCAAAAATCACATTGGAGAAGTGTTCATCCCATGCTAGTTGCACAACCCTTCGATGAGCCATAGCTTCCACAAGTTCAGCTTCTAGTGCACCTTAAAGAGGCTTAGTGAATGCGGCAACACAAGTGCCCTCATGGTTTAGGGCCACCGCACCAGCCTCAGACATGTTGATATCTGAAAATACAGCAGCATCCGAATTGATGGCAACAATACCTGATGGTGGCGGACTCCACATTATGTTGGGAGAAAAGGACTCACGCCTGTTGACGGATTCAGAGTTGAAAAGGTGTTCCATAATAAAATTTGTGTATGCACGAATTTTCTCCACCGTATGGCGAGGCTGAGGAATATCAGGCGAGTGAGGCGCCTCATTACGAGCTTCATATCTATGCCACAAAGACACAACCATAATCGTGGCATCTTTGTCTAAAGATCTTGAGAAGAAATCAAAGAGCTATTGTTTTGTGTTTCTGAAGGAGGACCGACAGAGTTGGATGCCAGACCATGATTTGGTTGCGTCCCAGACCGCCCGACCACGAGGACAAAAAAAATGTAGCATGTTCCACTCTCTCCAAATGACTGCAGAAGCAACAACTCGCAAAATCAGGAACATGGTACCGCTGCAACTGAGCCCCAACTGGAAGACGGTCATGAGCAAATCGCTATAGAACGACCTTCATCTTATTGGGAGCTTTGACAAACCAGATTGCCTCCAAACACTTCTCCTCAACAACTACATTGGAGGTTTGGCCAGCCATTCATGCTGCGAATTTCAAAAATGGAGCGGACCTTGCCATGTTGTACTCCAAGCGCATAGCATATTCTCCAGACTTTGTGAAAGGCCAACAAGCAAAATCAATTCCGCTATACCAGCTTATAGGAATGCGTAGTATCTCTGCATCAATATCATTACGGAAGAAAGCATTGACCGAATCCACATTCGATGAACCAGCTTCCTCATCGATCAAGCATTTTACCTTGGCCTTTGTAGGTATAGGCAAAAGAGGATGAAGGCGTTGTAGTGGAGTTGAGGGTGTCCAATGATCTAAGAGTATGGACACGTTTTGACCATTGTCAATGCCCCACTTGACACCCTTCTGAAGCAGATCCCTGCCAGCCAAAATTGCACGCCAAGTAGCAGACGCCGACCTTGGCGCCAAAGCATTTCATATTGTTTTGAATTTACTGTTCATGAGGGTGCCCCTGCACCCGGGAGCTGAAAGTCCAGTCTCTTTTAGAAATCCGAAGTAGGAAAATATCGCCCCTTCAAGACACGAGCACAAAGAGACTCTGGATCCGTCAGTATAGCCGCCATCCCTGCTTGGATGCTTCATACGTTCATTTTACATGCTTCTGACAATTTACATAGGTGCTACCTTCAAGTTGTTGATATTACAATACATCATGTGTTCTTATCGCATGCTTCTTACTCCCTCCGTTCCTAAATATTTGTCTTTTTATAGACTTCAAATGGACTACCACATACGGATGTATATAGACATATTTTAGTGTGTAGATTTACTCATTTTGCTCCATATGTAGTCACTCGTTGAAATCTCTAGAAAGACAAATATTTAGAAACGGAGGGAGTACATGATACACATTTGCATCAATTTGCTTGTCAAAAATTCCCGGGAAACACTTTGTACCAGACGTTTGATGGAAACCATTTTCGTGGTCCATCACGTGGTTGAAATTGAATGAATCCCAGTCAATTGCGGTCGTAGTAACTATCGCAGGTCTTATCGGTATGGGATCATATCAATGCTGTTAACCGCTCCCATGTTTAACGTTAATTTGTTGTAACCTACCATCCGTGTATATCGCACATAATTAACCAGGATACTCGTGATTGATTTCCGGCGAAGAGCACATGATGGAAACCAAATAATACCTCACCATTTATGCAAAGCTTTGGTGTTTCACCCTTCGATCGGGGTCTTGTTTGTGTGCTTGCGGCGCTGCTAATGTCACGTCCACCGTCTCCTTCCTCCTCCACCCTCGACGATGACACCGCCAATCCACCAGTGCCGGCGACGCCACTAGCCACCCTGACGCCGCCATGGCAGACCGCCTCGGACATTGTGGCGTGGCGCAGGACACCCTGGTTCGGATCGAAGGTCGTCGAGATCGACGGGTACTTTGGGCGCGCCAAGTGTGTCGGCACTGGCGGACACATGACCTCCGACGCGTTCGGCGCCGGGGTCTATGACTGGTGCGTGAAGATCTACCCCGACGGCAAGAGTTCGTCCGACGCCGGCTGGGTCTCCGTCTACCTGCAGATCCAGGCTAGCCGCGCCAACGACGACGGCTTGACTGCCATGGCGCGGTTCAGCATCTCCTTACTCGGCCAGGACAGACAAGAGGTGCCGTCGTACAGCAGACAGTGGAGGCGGAACAAGATCGTCCCCTTCGCTCCCGAGGAAGAACGTGGATATCGCCGGTTCATCGAGGTTGACGCCTTGGAGGCCTACGTGGGAGATGACGATTGTTTCAGAGTCAGCTGCGAAGTCGCCGTCTATGACATGTGCTCCGAACCCGCCGTTACCCCGCGGCCCGTCGTTGTCCCGCCGTCCGACCTGCATCGGCAGCTCCTTGCCCTCCTGAGGAGCGAACGGGGAGGGGACGTGACGTTCTCGGTCGGCGGTGAGCTGTTCCCGGCGCACAAGTACATGGTCACCGCTCGGTCCCCGGTATTCATGGCAGAGCTCTTTGGCCCGATGATGCAGCCGGAGAACAGTCGTGTAGTACGGGTCGATGACATGGAGCCAAGAGTCTTCGAGGCTATGCTCGACTTCATCTACACGGACTCACTGCCCGAGATTGACGCCGGCGAGACGGTGGAGATGGCCCAGCACCTCCTCGTGGCGGCCGACAGGTATGATCTCCAGAGGCTGAAGTTGATCTGCGAGGACATGTTGTGTGACAACATTGACACGAGCACGGCGGCGACCACTCTGACTCTGGCCGAGCAGCATGGTTGCCGTGGGCTCAAGGAAGCGTGCATGTACCACCTCGCGTCGCCGGGCAACCTAGAGGCCGTCATGGCGAGCGACGGCTTTACACACCTGACGAAGAGCTGCCCCGCCCTCCACAGGGCCATCGTAGACCAGGCCGCGGCCGTGTCCGGGTCACACATTGTCAAGATAGTCGGCTACTCCCATACCAAAACGCTCGGCTACGGCAATTGCCTCACGTCCAAGGTGTTCGTCATCGGAGGCCGTCGCTGGTGCATGGAGTACTACCCCGACGGCCATAGCCCAGAAAACACCGATTGGATATCCGTCCTTATCGGGCTTGATCGCTCCGACCCCATTTGGGGCACCACCGCCAAAGCACGGTACGAGATCAGTTTGCTTGCCCTTGACGGGAGCCCGGTGGCGTCGTGTAGAATCGCTAGCAAAGGACGATGCAAGTTCACCGGCAGAGGGAAGCGGGGCGGTGAACTCGTGGAGAGGAAGGTCCTGGAGGAATCGGGCTACCTGAATGACGATGCTTTTAGTATCAGGTGTGATATCACCATGGCAAAGTAATGCGTGGTAGGCTGAGAGAAATGGGGCAAGTTATCATACCCCAAATAAAGTGGGGCAAAAGATTCAACAATCCCCCGGTAGGCTGAATAAGAGGAGCTGAGCAAATGACATTGCCATTCCGAGCACCTGATCTGTTTCTTGAGCAAATGCTATCGCCAGTAACAGTAACAACGGACAATACACTGTAGAATGTCATTTCTCTACACATACTATGTGAACATGTCTCTTGTGTTGGTGAGGTAAAGGGAGCGTCTATGTCACAGTTGCCTGAATTTTGTTGTTGTTCCTATCACTTTTTTTTGCCATACGATTTGCTTCCAGCGGGGACACCTAGATCAAGCGGAGAAAATGCGCAAATAGTTTTCTAACGGAACTGTTACATAACGGTGACCGGTGAAGCATCAACCATTCAGGGTTTGCTTCGAAATTCTTTACACCTTTGCGTATATTCACGGGTAATTCATGAAAGCGGAAAACTGAGCGGTTCTGCTAGGTACTGGTAGATCCTCGGCAGTTCATTCAGTTCTCAAGATTCGTGCGTCAGAATAATGTATAACTCGCGAATTGTTTTTCAAATGAAATACACACTATGGCGCGGTAGGTCCCATACTTTGGTACAGTCCGTTTTTTTTCCAGTCACTCAGATGGTATAGTACTTAGGGCCTGTTTAGGACTGCTCCGCTTCATCAAAATCAGTTTCGCTCCACTAGATTTACTTTGGAGCAGTTTCATCCAGAAGTTGTAGCACTATCAAAGAGAATGTTTGGCTTCCATCTAGCTCCAGCTTAAAAAATGAGACATTTGGTGGAAAGGATCTATTTGATTGGTCGAGGGGGGAGAAACGAAGGGGTATCCACTTACTGGTGGCAGTGGTGGGTAATTTCCACCCAACTCCAACTTCTAGAGTTTTTTTGGAGCACCCCCTGAAGAGCTTCATAAAAAACTGAGAGTTGTGCCCCAGATTCTAGTTTTTTTGTGGAGCGGCATATCGTGGAGCTACCCCGTTTGGCTTGTGTTTTCTGGAGCAGAGCTGAATTTTAAGGAACAGAGCAGTCCCAAACAGGCTCTTACTCTCTCCGTTCCAAAATAGATGACTCAACTTTGTACTAAAACTAGTATAAAGTTGAGTCATCTATTTTGGAACGTTTTAGTATAAAGTTGAGTCATCTATTTTGAAACGGAGGGAGTACTTGCATGCATGCGCTGCACATTCTCTCTCTTCTCCCTCCCGAGCAAATGCACCCGTTATTTCACCTTTGCTAACCCAATTCGCTCATATCTTTTAAATTCTGATTTCATCTCTTTTATACATATTTGGACTCATGTCGCAAAGGCCTTTAAAACAAGAACTTGACGCCGACGAGCAGCGGTGGAGGCAGTGAACGCCGGGGAACTCCGTGGTCGACACGCAGCCGGTTTCCCGTTGAGGGCAAGCAAGCTGATCTTGTACTGCCAAGCTTTTAAATAGCGTCCGCTACCTTAGCTATTGCGGCCGCACAGCGGTAGTGTCACCCTGCCGCTATTAGTTTAAGGCTGCGTTAGAAAATAGCGTGTTGTCATGATGCGGGCGCAATATCACTTGTTAGACCGTTATATCGTCCGCTATCCGCAATATCGCCCGCTATACAAGTCCTTGTTTTGTTGTGTACTCTATTTTGGTAAATGATCTTGTACTCTATTTAAAAGCTTGTGTACTGCACTTTGGCGGTAGTGGCTCGAATGGCATCGGGCCATGGAGCCTGACAAAGATGGATATCCACCCGGCGTGTTCCAAGCTATGGCCCTCGGGGTCGTACTCCAAGCACCATCGCGGGCCTCCGACCACGAACACCGTGAGCGTGATGCAATTGCCGTAACCGAGCATTTTGGTCTCTGAGTAGCCGACTATCTTAAGAATGTGGGAGCCAGAGACGGCGGCCTGGTCGATGATGGCCCTGTGGAGGGCGGCGCAGCTCTCCATTAGGTGCGGAAAGCCATCGCTCACCATGACGGCCTCTAGGTTGCCCGGTGACGCGAGGTAGTACATGCACGCCTCCTTGAGCCCGCGGCAACCATGCTGCTCAGCCAGCGTCAGGGTGGTCGCTGCGTACGCGTGTCAATGTTGTCACATAACATCTCCTCGCAGATCAACATCAGCCTCTGCAGATCATACATGTCGGCCGCCACGAGGGGGTGTGTTGGGCCATCTCCACCGTGTCATCGACGTCGGCAGGCAGTGCGTCCGTGGTGTAGATGAATTCGAGCATGGCATGGAAGACTCTCGGCTCCATGTCATTGACCTGCACCACACGTCGTTGCGGCGCCGTTCTCCGGCTGAAAGGTTTTGGTCGCCGCTCGGTCCTCGGTGTTCATGGCGGAGCTCTTCGGCGGGGACCAGGATCGATTAAGACCACGATGGTACCTCTCGCCTGTCTTGGCCGAGCAAGCAGATGCTGAACCACGCCATGACAGTGTAGCCATTGTCGTTGGCGCGGCTAGCCCGGATCTGCAGGTAGACGGAGACCCAGCCGCTGCCGGATGTTCACACGCCAGTCATAGCCCAGCGCGCTGAATGTCTCAGAACTGACGTGTCCGCCGGTGCCGATACCCTTGGCCCGCTGGGAGTACCCATGGACCTCGACGAGCTCCGACGTGGACCAAGGTTCGCTGCGCCACGCCACCATGTCCGACGCGGTCTGCCATGGCATTGTGGTGCCATCATGGACGGTAGAGGAGGGAGGAGGGAGGAGGGAGGAGGCGGTAGACGTGGCATAGCGGCGCCATAAGGTACAAACGAGACCCTGATTGAACTGAAGCTAACCTAGAAGACAAAGACTTTGCATAAATGGCGGCGTATATATTGTTGGTTTCCATCCATGAATATACCAGGAGCATTCCCACGCGCGATATACAAAGTATAGTAGGTTACAACTAAAACCCGATAAACATGGAAACAACTGACAGCACTAATTTGATCCCATAAGATCAGCGATCGTTTCAATAACTGCAAATCGTATAATTGGCTCAGTCTTCACGATTCCATGCCCAAAACTTAAGTGCCCAAAACCAAAGTATAAAAAATTCTGAGTTTATGAAGGCTCCATTCTTGTTCTTTTTTGCGGGGTCATGAAAGGCTGCATTCTGTTGTGCCTTCTATTATATTAAAAAAGAAAACTTTTTCCCACATTATCACCAAAAAACACATGTGCCTACTAGCCATTTCATAGAACACATTGTGTGTGTCGTGGGTCGGACAGCGTGGTGGCGGGCGGGAGCTCGCCATGAATGGAGCAGTGATGAGCATGGGGGAGGCTGAGAGGCACCATAGCTCGATTCCTAGCCTCAAGGGAGGTCAGCATGGCGCGCATGCGAGGAGGGGGGGAGGGGGGGGGGGGGGGGGGTGGCTCCGGAGTTTGCGGTTGCAGCTACGAGCTCCGAATCGGGTGATCTGGCTTGGTAGGCGGATATAGGCGACCCAAGAGCGGGAATGGAAGGGGGACATAGTTCGGTGGCGCTAGAGACGGGGATGTTAGTTGAAGATGTTGCTGGTGGCGTTTTTTGGTGCTGGTGGGAGGAGGTTTGGAAGGTGTAGATAGGCGATAGTGGGGCAGGGAATGCACTATAAGAAATCTGTTAATACGTGACAGTTTCAGTCCATCATGGACCTGCGCAAAACCGTCAAAGAAGGGCACGCATGACGGAACTGGTTGCCGTCATGTATATCGCGTCATAATTTGACCACCACGCATTCCATGACGGATCATCCAAAACCGTGACGGACCATGACGGCTTTTAGCCGTCATCGATGGCAGTTAGCTCTCACGCTCCTAACGGCGTTAACTTGCCTACCACGACATCATATGACATGGATCTAACGTGCCAGCCATGTTGTCAAAAGCCCATCTAAAATTTTGGCCCACTAAATTTCAGCTCAGTCCAAGATTGGTGGCCCATATATATAGTAATCAACTTAACTAGAATTCAGGTTCGTTAACTTAAAGTAACGCCGAGTAATCTCAGTCCAGGACATTAGCCCACAAGTAAAAAAACACCTAATAGTCCCGGTTCATAAGGGCCTTTAGTCCCGGTTCATGAACCGGGACTAATGGGCCGTTACTAATACCTCCACCCATTAGTCCCGGTTCAATCTAGAACCGGGACCAATGTGCCTCCACGTGGCCCTGTGCGCCGAGCCCAGTGAGGGGGCCTTTGGTCCCGGTTGGTGGCTCCAACCGGGACCAAAAGGCATCCACGCGTCAGCATTCCAGTGGCTGGGGTTTTTGTTTTTTTTGAAAGGAGGGGAGGTTGGGGGTTTTGGGGGGTTAATTTAGGTGTTTCATATATTGTGTTAGCTAGCTAATTAATAGAGAGAAGTGTCCTCTTTTATGTCCGTGCTTGGTCGACGCTACGTACTATATATACATAAGTGATCGAGAGAACCATTCAGTACAGAAGTTCGTCATGCATACCGAGAGAAGTGATCGATCGACCTCTCCTTCTCCGAGAGATTGGTCGAACAACAAGTTTTTGTATCATGTATCCGACGCTACTGGCTACATACATGTACAATATGTATAAGATCTCTTAATTACAAACCCCTAGCATTTGAAATCAATTTCCACATGGTATTCTCCGGCTTTACTGATGACGTGGTCAAGAAAGAATCCCGCCAATTCCTCTTGAATTGCTTTCATGCGATCTGGTTCTAGGAGTTCATCCCGCATCTGCCACGTCTAATTTGAAGAAGGGGGTTAATTAATACATATATATGAATGAAACTCAACAGAAATGATGGTGTAATAAAATGAAATTGTGAATATTATTGCTTACGCACTTCATATTGTCTTCTAGAGTAGCCCCGCTTGTTTTTCAAAGTCGCGGTGTGGATGAACTCGCACACGTAGTATCCACAGAAATCATTCCCTTCCTCCTGCCACAAGCACTTTACGAGAAATAGAGGTCAATCAAACTGATAATGAAGCATTATAAATGGCATTGATGAAAGTATAGCTATAGAATCAACGGGAGATGCGCGCAACTAGCTAGCCAGTAGTACTTACTTTCGGGTATTTATATGTCAGCTCCTTCGGCAGTCCCGGAGCTTCTGCGGTGAACTGTTTCCAAACCCTGCAAGACAAAGAAAATAATTATTATTACTTGAGATATCAGGAAATGAACAAAAAGTTGCCGATATGGTGCGATAATGATCGATTGAACTTACTTGCTGAGCATTTCAGTGATGTCCGCATAGGATTTGGGATCTTTCCGTCTCGAGTCTAAGACGGTTACTAGTCCACGCTCAAGCTTAATCTCCAGAAGAATATAGTGGTACCTGCGCACGCATGCATAACTCATCAATTACATTACTATAAGCTCGCTTGAGTAATAAGGGAAACCGAATATGCACACGACAGTAACACTCACGGGCCGTTGTAAGGAAAGAGTATGGTATCTTTGTTTTGATTTTTGATCAACGATTGTAGCAAGTTGTCCTCGGCCTCTTTGACGTTCTTTTCAACCAGAAATACATCTATGATATTTGTGTTAATGAACCCAATATCATAAATTTCTTGTTTTTTGCACTCGACGATCTTCAATCTGCATAATATATTGAGGATAATTAATTATAAATACATGCAATGAAAGAGCCGAGCTATATATAGAGACTTAATGACAGAAATAGTACTTACAGGCAGTAGCAAAAGACCATTAATTTATCGAGGGCCTTTTGATTGAAGAACTCGAAGAACTCCTCAAATGGAACAGTCAACAGATCATTTGCAACGAGATCGTGCTCCTCTTTAATATGCAGATACAAAGCATTCTTACCCTCAGACTCTCTGCAGGTTTCCATGTACCAATTATGGAATCTTCGCATCATTGTTGTCAGAGATTTTTCATCTTTGACGAGAGGCTTCCCGTACTCGTATCTGTGTCCGTCCACCTCCAAGAAATCAGGAAGTGCATCGTCAGGCAGGTAATCGTCAAGATTGCCATAACCGGCCACCGTCCCCGGAGCATTAGACACATTGAGCGGGGGGGGGGGGCACGATTGCTGTGCTTGTTCGCCGAGCTGGGCAATTTTTCCCCTTTGCTCGTTCTTTTGACCTTTTAGCACTGACAGTAGTTCCCGACCGCTGGGCTTGGAGATATGTCTGTTCAGTAATGCGCTCATAGTTGGTTCTCGGCGGAGACTTTGGTGGTTTCCTCAGGGCATCGATAGTGCGCTTTGCTTTCACCGGATCTACCTTCTCCTCCGGAGGTGGATGTCTCTTTGCTTTCACCCCTTCAAAGAACTCCTTCACGTGGGTCCGCACAATCGTATCGTTTTCCTCCTCGGACCTCTCGTACGGTAACTTCTCTAGAGGCTTGAGAGATGATGGACCGTATTTGTATTGCCTCCCGCCTCTGGTTGTGCTGCTAGACGCCGGAGCAGACGGAGCGGCTGCGGCGTCTGTCTTCTTTCGTGCTTGCTTACGAGGCGGAGGAGAAGGAGTACGACGCGCCGGAGCAGCCGGGGCGGCGGCGGGTCTCTTCCGCCCTTGCTGGCGAGGCGGAGAAGGAGGATGCTGCTGGCTGCTCGGGAGCGCCGGCGCAGGCGGAGAAGGAGGCGGAGTGCCGCCATGCGCCGGAGAAGGAGGCAGAGTGCCGCCACGCGTGCCCTGATCGTCACTCGCCGGAGGAGGAGGCGGTGGAGGAGGCGGAGTGCCCTGACTCGCCGGAGCAGGAGGAGGAGGCGGAGGCGTCCAGTTCAGAAGGTTGATGAGCTCCTTCTTCCATAGGCATGGAGTCTTCAGAGCAGAACCCAGCCTAGTCTCCCCTTCACCGGTAGGGTGGTCAAGCACGAGGTCCTCAAATCCCTCCGTTATTTCATCCACCATCACCTTAGCATATCCTTTTGGAATCGGCTGGCAGTGATAAGTTGTGCCGGGTCCACTAGGATAAACTTGGCCAATAGCCGCCTTGACCTTCAAAGTCATCCATCGCGCCATCATGTGGCAATTTTGGGACTCCGTGATACCATCCACGGGATAGCTGGCAGGAGCCGTCAAGACATGCTTCGGCTGAAGCAGCTCGGTGGAAGCCACGCTGCTTCTCCGCTGAGATGGCGGGGTAGCTTCGGGGGAAGTTTCGGCAGGTCGTTTGCTGCGATCTACTGCTTCTCGTTCCTCTTCTCGATCCTCTAGCCCCATTACCCTTTCGTGCAGTGCCTGTAGTTGGTCCTGCTCCAGTTTCTTCCTCCTCTCGTGGGTTTTGTAACCCCCTGCGTCCGGAAAACCAACCTTCCACGGAATGGAGCCTGGCGTGCCTCGTGTCCGTCCAGGGTGCTCAGGATTCCCAAGGGCCATTGTGAGCTCGTCCTTCGCCCTGTTTGGAAGGAACGTCCCTCGCTGCGCTGCATCGATATAGTGTCGAAGGTTCTTGACTGGTATTTCTAGTTGCTCGTCCGTCCACTGGCAAAACCCTGTTACAGGGTCTAAGGTTCCGCCAGACCCGAAGAACCAAGTCCGGCAACGGTCTGGCCATCTCATTGTCTCTGGTTCGATCCCTTTTTCAAGCAGATCATTCTCAGCCTTGGACCACTTAGGCCGGGCTTGCAGGTAGCCACCTAACCCCGTGCGATGGTGAAGCGTCTTCTTCGCAGCATTTTTCTTATTTGTCTCCGACATCTTCTCACTCTTTTCCGATGTCTTGTGGGCCACAAATGCGGGTCAGTGATCTTTGATCTTCTCATATTTGCCGATGAATTCTGGTGTCTTTTTATCTTTGACAAACTGGTTCAGCTCTTTCCTCCACCTCCTCATTAGGGTTGCCATCTTCTTAAGAGAACAAGACTTGATTAATTCCTCTTTAACTGGCTTCTCCGGATCCTCCTCTGGCGGTAGGGTGAAATTTGCCTTCAGCTGAGTCCAAAGATCTTCTTTCTGCATATCATTGACATAAGACACCTCAGGGTCTTCCTCCTTAGGCTTATACCATTGCTGGATGCTGATTGGGATCTTGTCCCTAACAAGAACCCCGCACTGAGAAGAAAATGCCTTCCTTGTCCGGATGGGTTCAATCGGTTCGCCATCGGGCGCGATTTCTATGATCTCAAACTTTTTATCCGAGCTCAACTTTTTCTTTGGGCCTCGTCTCCTTACCGAAGTTGTGCTCGATCCGGAGGGCTAGAAATTATAAGGAAGAAATATGAGAGTAATTAATATGTGTACATATACCAAAACAATGGAAGCATCAATTAACTAGTCAGCACGGGCTTAACTAATATATATATATCTAGCCGGGATCGGTTCGGTCGCCGGAGCAGTCAGCACGGTCTCCTTCTTGTTCCTCCATTGTGTCATTGGAGCCATCATGAACATAGTCTTGTTCTTGTACCGACATTAATGGGCCGAAGCCATCATGAACATAGCCCTCTTCTTCACCCCGTTCTTCCAGCTGACCAACGGAGTCGAGGAGAAATGACGCAACTTCATCCCTTCCATTTGCGATTATGTCCCTCAATATCGCTTCTGTTTCTTCGTCTCGGCAATGCTCCATAGTTTCTGCAAATATTTACAACATGTTTATATATGGTACAGATGGAAAACGTAGAACTAGCTAGCTAATCACAATAAGGAATCATGTTAGTGGCCTCGACGCTGCTTCTCTAGGGTTTGGGGTCGCCTCGACACAACAACGCTTCGAGAGAGTTAATTTGTCGGGTAGGGGCGCGGCGGGAGGGGGTAGGAGACCAACATCGTTTTCTCTCTAGGGTTTGGGTGTCCTCGAGAGTTTTGGTCGAGCGAGAGGGCCGAGGGGGGGGGGTATTTATATCGACCGCCCCTCATGTCGAAGTTATCTCGAGGGGGTTATATCGACAACGACGCGACAACGACGAGAAAGGAAAATAATTAAGGAAAAGGAAGAAAAGAGGAAGAAGGAAGAAGGAAGAAGAAGAAAAAAAAGAGAGGAGAAGAAGAAAGGAATAGAGAAGAAGAAGAAAAAATAGATTTTTTTTCTATTTTTTCTTCTTCTCTTATTTTTCTTCTTTTTTCCTCTTCTTATTTATTTCTCCTCTTCTTCCTCTCCTCTTCTTCATCTTCTTATTTTCCTTTTTCCTCTCATTCTTTTTCTTGTTCTTGCTTCCTTAACGACCCTCGACCCTCTACCCTAGTTCCCGACCCTCGACCCCTCGGCGATCCTCGACACCCTCGTTCCCGATAAAAATTAAGAAGAAGAAGAAAAAAAAAGAGGAGAAAAAAAGGAGAAGAAGCTCCTCTATTCCTTCTTCTTCTCCTCTTTTTTTCTTCTTCTTTCTCTTCTTCCTCTCCTCATCTTCTCCTTCTTCTTCTCCTTCTTTCTCTACTTATTTTCCTTTTCCTTATTTTAGTTTTTCCTCTCCACTAACATAAAATGCACTATCCTAAAATGCAACAAACATAAAATGCACTAAATTGATCAACTAACCTAAAATCAATGATAAAATGCACTAACCTAAAATCGATATCTACTAACAACTTAAAAAAATAATACATATATGAAAAAATGCATATATGAAAAAAAACATCATCATATCATCAACAGAAAAAATAGTATTTTTTCTAAAAATCTATCTTTTGCATATATACATCAACATATATATACACTAACCTAAAATGCACAAAAATGCTATGGGAGAGGGGGTATATCGACCCCCCTCATGTATCCACATACATACATCTATACATATACATATATACTTACATATATGTATAAATTTTTGCAAATATAAACTTTTGCGTATATAAAGTTTTTCTAAAATCTAACTTTTGCATATATGAACATATATACACAGAGAACATATACATATATACACAGAGAACATATACATAAAATGCACAAAAAAATAAGAGGAAATTAAAGGGCGCCGGCAGCCGGACCGAAGGCGGCGGCGTGTGGTCGGGGCGACGGCGACGGGGTTGGGAAAGGGGCGGCGCGCGCGGCGACGGCGACGGGGTCGGGGAACGGGTGGCGCGCGTGGCGACGGCGACGGGGTCGGGGCAGGGGCGGCGCGCGCGGCGACGGCGACGACGACGGGGTCAGGGCAGGGGCGGCACGCGCGGCGACGGCGATACGGTCGGGGCCGGCAGGGGCGGCGGGCGCGGCGACGGTGTCGGGGCAGTGGCTCGGCGGCGGCGATGGCGACGGTGTCGGGGCAGGGCTCAGCGGCGACGGCGACGAGGAGCAGGAAGGCGTCGGGGCGAGAAGAAACAGATGGATTTTGGCGAAGGGAATTGGTCCCGGTTCGTGACTCCAACCGGGACTAATCCCCCCTTTAGTCCCGGTTGGTGCCACCAACCGGGACCAAAGGCCTCTTTTTCGGCAGCCCAAAGGGCGGGAACCGGTAGCCTTTGGTCCCGGTTGGTGGCACCAACCGGGACTAATGGCCGCCCCTTTAGTCCCGGTTGGTGCCACCAACCGGGACCAAAGGCCTCTGTGCTGCCCGCCTCGGGGCCAAAGTTTAGTCCCACCTCGCTAGTCGAGAGGGGCGCGCAGTGGTTTATAAGCCCCACTGCCGCACCCCTCTCGAGCTCCTCTCCACCACAGGCTTTCGGGCCTACTTGCTATTGCTTTGCCTGATGGGCCTTCTGGGCCTACTGCGGGCCTGAATCCTGGCCCATAGTAGGGTTTCTAGTCGTATTCAGGCCGTGGGGGCCCAGTAGGAGGCATTTTTTTGTTTTTTTGTATTCTTTACTTATTGTTGCTATATTTATTTTTTTCCAGTTTTTTTCTTTTGTTTTTTGCATTATTTATTTTCTTTTGTTTTTTGCTTTATTTTTTAATTGTTTTTGCTTTTAGTTTTAGGAAAACTATAAACTTTCTGTTAGTGCCATTAGTTTTCAAATTTGAAAACACATTTTTTGTTTTTTTGTATTCTTTCTTGCTTTATTTATTTTGTTTTGTTTCTACTTACAACAAAATACTTATTGTTGTTTTTTTCTTTTGTTTTCTACATTATTTATTTTCTTTTGTTTTTTGCTTTACTTTTTAATTGTTTTTGCTTTTAGTTTTAGGAAAATTATAAACTTTCTGTTAGTGCCATTAGTTTTCAAATTTGAAAACACTTTTTTTGTTTTTTTGTTTTCTTTCTTGCTTTATTTATTTTATTTTGTTTCTACTTACAACAAAATACTTATTGTTGTTTTTTTCTTTTGTTTTCTGCATTATTTATTTTCTTTTGTTTTTTGTTTATTTTTTAATTGTTTTTGCTTTTAGTTTTAGGAAAATTATAAACTTTCTGTTAGTGCCATTAGTTTTCAAATTTGAAAACACTTTTTTTTGTTTTTTTGTTTTCTTTCTTGCTTTATTTATTTTATTTTATTTCTACTTACAACAAAATACTTATTGTTGCTATTTTTAATTATTACGAGGGCCGAACCATAAGACATTAAAGCATTTCAAATGAACTCTGAAAAAGTTGAAAGTTGGCATGGTATCATAAATTGACCCACATAGCATGTGCATGTACAAAACGGACAATGGTATCATACTCGTCAGTTACAAAGTTGGCATGGTATCATCATAATAGTTGCGGGAGAAAGTCTTTACTTTTTCTTCGCTTGTGTCATTTGCTTATTGCGCCGTAACCATGGATAATCTTCATCGTTTATCAGGATGCTGGGGTCAGCCTTGACTTTGAAGGGAGGAATTTCATGAAACTTTTCATAATCTTCAGACATGTCTGTCTTGTCCTCCACTCCCACGATGTCCCTTTTTCCTGAAAGAACTATGTGGTGCTTTGGCTCATCGTATGATGTATTCGCTTCCTTATCTTTTCTCTTTCTCGGTCTGGTAGACATGTCCTTCACATAGATAACCTGTGCCACATCATTGGCTAGGACGAATGGTTCGTCAGTGTACTCAAGATTTTTCATATCCACTGTTGTCATTCCGTACTGTGGGTCTACCTGTACCCCGCCTCCTGACAGATATACCCATATACAACAAGTACAGCTCATCACAAACAGTGTTGCCACCTCTCATACGTGCTTCCAACCAACTGCTGAAAGTCCTAATGTGTTCACATGTAATCGAGTCGTCTGCTCCGGGTGTTTGGAGCGCAGACTGTTCTTGTGTTCATCGACATACGGGGTCACCAAGGTAGAGTTCTGTAGAACTGTGTAGTGTGCTTGAGACCAAGAATATCCGTCCCTGCATATTATTGAGTCCCTTCCAAGCGTGCCTTTTCCAGCCAGTCTCCCCTCATACCGCGATTTAGGGAGACCTATCTTCTTAAGGCCAGGAATGAAGTCAACACAAAACCCGATGACATCCTCTGTTTGATGGCCCATGGAGATGCTTCCTTCTGGCCTAGCGCGGTTACGGACATATTTCTTTAGGACTCCCATGAACCTCTCAAAGGGGTACATATTGTGTAGAAATACGGGGCCCAGAATGACAATCTCGTCAACTAGATGAACTAGGACATGCGTCATGATATTGAAGAAGGATGGTGGGAACACCAGCTCGAAACTGACAAGACATTGCACCACATCACTCCTTAGCCTTGGTATGATTTCTAGATCGATCACCTTCTGAGAGATTGCATTGAGGAATGCACATAGCTTCACAATGGCTAATCGGACGTTTTCCGGTAGAAGCCCCCTCAATGCAACCGGAAGAAGTTGCATCATAATCACGTGGCAGTCATGAGACTTTAGGTTCTGAAACTTTTTCTCTGCCATATTTATTATTCCTTTTATATTAGACGAGAAGCCAGTCGGGACCTTCATACTAAGCAAGCATTCAAAGAAGATTTCCTTCTCTTCTTTGGTAAGAGCATAGCTGGCAGGACCTTCATACTGCTTTGGAGGCATGCCGTCTTTTTCGTGCAAACGTTGTAGGTCCTCCCGTGCCTCAGCTGTATCTTTTGTCTTCCCATACACGCCCAAGAAGCCTAGCAGATTCACGCAAAGGTTCTTCGTCACGTGCATCACGTCGATCGAAGAGCGGACCTCTAGGTCTTTCCAGTAGGGTAGGTCCCAAAATATAGATTTCTTCTTCCACATGGGTGCGTGTCCCCCAGCGTCACTCGGAACAGCTAGTGCGCCGGGACCCTTTCCAAAGATTACGTGTAAATCATTGACCACAGCAAGTACGTGATCATCGGTACGCATGGCGGGATTCTTCCGGTGATCTGCCTCGCCTTTGAAATGCTTGCCTTTCTTTCGACATTGATGGTTGGTCGGAAGAAATCGACGATGGCCCAGGTACACATTCTTCCTGCAGCTTGCCAGGTATATACTATCGGTGTCAAGTAAACAGTGCGTGCATGCGTGGTATCCCTTGTTTGTCTGTCCTGAAAGGTTACTGAGAGCGGGCCAATCGTTGATGGTCACGAACAGCAACGCCTTTAGGTTAAATTCCTCCTGTTTGTGATCATCCCACGTACGTACACCGTTTCCATTCCACAGCTGTAAAAGTTCTTCAACTAATGGCCCTAGGTACACATCAATGTCGTTACCGGGTTGCTTAGGGCCTTGGATGAGAACTGGCATCATAATGAACTTCCGCTTCATGCACATCCAAGGAGGAAGGTTATACATACATAGAGTCAAGGGCCAGGTGCTGTGATTGCTGCTCTGCTCCCCGAAAGGATTAATGCCATCCGCACTTAAAGCAAAGCATACGTTCCTTGGCTCACTTGCAAACTCATCCCAGTACTTTCTCTCGATTTTTCTCCACTATGACCCGTCAGCGGGTGCTCTCAACTTCCCGTCTTTCTTACGGTCCTCACTGTGCCATCGCATCAAATTGGCATGCTCTCTGTTTCTGAACAGACGTTTCAACCATGGTATTATAGGAGCATACCACATCGCCTTCGCAGGAACCCTCTTCCTGGGGGGCTCGCCGTCAACATCACCAGGGTCATCTCGTCTGATCTTATACCGTAATGCACCGCATATCGGGCAAGCATTCAGATCCTTGTACGCACCGTGGAAGAGGATGCAGTCATTAGGGCATGCATGTATCTTCTGCACCTCCAATCCTAGAGGGCATACGACCTTCTTTGCTGCGTATGTACTGTCGGGCAATTCGTTATCCTTTGGAAGCTTCTTCTTCAATATTTTCAGTAGCTTCTCAAATCCCTTGTCAGGCACAGCATTCTCTGCCTTCCACTGCAGCAATTCCAGTACGGTACCGAGCTTTGTGTTGCCATCTTCGCAATTGGGGTACAACCCTTTTTTGTGGTCCTCTAACATGCGATCGAACTTCAGCTTCTCCTTTTGACTTTCGCATTGCGTCCTTGCATCGACAATGACCCGACGGAGATCATCATCATCGGGCACATCGTCTGGTTCCTCTTGATCTTCAGTAGCTTCGTCCGTTGCAGCATCATCGTGCACATCGTCTGGTTCCTCTTGATGTTCAGTAGCATCACCGTATTCAGGGGGCACATAGTTGTCATCGTACTCTTCTTCTTCGCCGTCTTCCATCATAACCCCTATTTCTCTGTGCCTCGTCCAAACATTATAGTGTGGCATGAAACCCTTGTAAAGCAGGTGGGTGTGGAGGATTTTCCGGTCAGAGTAAGACTTCGATTCCCACATATAGGGCATGGACAACACATAAAACCATTCTGCTTGTTTGCCTCAGCCACTTCGAGAAAATCATGCACGCCCTTAATGTACTCGGAGGTGTGTCTTGAACCGTACATCCATTGCCAGTTCATCTGCGTGCATTATATATAATTAAGTGTGTCAAAAATCATTACAGAACATCATGAATAGATAATTAAGTGACCAAATTAATAGAAGTTCATCATCACATTAAAACCAAAGTACATACATAGTTCTCATCTAACAACATAAAGCTCTGCAGAGCATCTAAATTAATTAAACCATACACTGAAACTATGTAAAACATGTCAATGCGAAAACAAAGCGATCATAATCGCAACCAATGTAACAACTGATCCAACGGCATAATGATACCAAGCCTCGGTATGAATGGCATATTTTCTAATCTTTCTAATCTTCAAGCTGTTGGGGAACGTTGCAAAAAAATTAAAATTTTTCCTACGGTTTCACCAAGATCCATCTATGAGTTCATCTAAGCAACGAGTCATGGGAGATGCATCTACATACCACTTTGTAGATCGTGAGCGGAAGCGTTCAAAAGAACGGGGTTGAAGTAGTCGTTCTCGTCGTGATCCTATCACCGGAGATCCTAGCGCCGAACGGACGGCACCTCCGCGTTCAACACACGTACGGAGCGGATGACGTCTCCTCCTTCTTGATCCAACAAGGGGGAAGGAGAGGTTGATGATGATGGCTCCAGCAGCAGCACAACGGCGTGGTGGTTGTGGAACAGCAGCACTCCGGCAGGGCTTCGCCGAGCACGTGACGGAGGAGGAAGAGGTGTAGCAGGGGGAGGGGGCGCCAGGACTTCAGGGTGCGGCTGCCCCCTTCCCCCCTTCCTTTATATAGGCCCCCGGGGGGGGCGCCGGCCCTGGGAGATCCAATCTCCCAAGGGGGCGGCGGCCAAGGGGGTGGAGTACCCCCCAAGGCAAGTGGGTTGCCCCCCCCCCCCACCCTAGGGTTTCAACCCTAGGCGCAGGGGGTGGGCCAAGGGGGGCGCACCAGCCCACTATGGGCTGGTTCCCCTCCCCACTTCAGCCCTTGGGGCCCTTCGGGATGGGTGGCCCCACCCGGTGGACCCCCGGGACCCTTTCGGTGGTCCCGGTACAATACCGGGCGACCCCGAAACTTTCCCGATGGCCGAAATACCACTTCCTATATATAATTCTTCACCTCCGGACCATTCCGGAACTCCTCGTGACGTCCGGGATCTCATCCGGGACTCCGAACAACATTCGGTATACTGCATACTCATATTCATACAACCCTAGCATCACCGAACCTTAAGTGTGTAGACCCTACGGGTTCGGGAGACACGTAGACATGACCGAGACGGCTGTCGGGCAATAACCAACAGCGGGATCTGGATACCCATGTTGGATCCCACATGCTCCTCGATGATCTCATCGGATGAACCACGATGTCGAGGATTCGAACAACCCTATATACAATTCCCTTTGTCAATCGGTACGTTACATGCCCGAGACTCGATCGTCGGTATCCCAATACCTCGTTCAGTCTTGTTACCGGCAAGTCACTTTACTCGTACCGTAATGCATGACCCCTTACCAAACACTTGGTCACTTTGAGCTCATTATGATGATGCATTACCGAGTGGGCCCAGAGATACCTCTCCGTCATACGGAGTGACAAATCCCAGTCTTGATCCGTGTCAACCCAACAGACACTTTCGGAGATACCTGTAGTGCACCTTTATAGTCACCCAGTTACGTTGTGACGTTTGGTACACCCAAAGCACTCTTGCGGTATCCGGGAGTTACACGATCTCATGGTCTAAGGAAGAGATACTTGACATTGAAAAAGCTCTAGCAAAACGAAGTACACGATCTTGTGCTATGCTTAGGATTGGGTCTTGTCCATCACATCATTCTCCTAATGATGTGATCCCATTGTCAATGACATCTAATGTCCATAGTCAGGAAACCATGACTATATGTTTACCAACGAGCTAGTCAACTAGAGGCTCACTAGGGACATGTTATGATCTATGTATTCACACATGTATTACGATTTTCGGATAATACAGTTATAGCATGAATAAAAGACAATTATCATGAATAAGAAAATATAATAATAACCCTTTTATTATTGCCTCTAGGGCATATTCCCAACAGTCTCCCACTTGCACTAGAGTTAATAATCTAGTTACATTGTGATGAATCTAACACCCATAGAGTTCTGGTGTTGATCATGTTTTGCTCGCGAGAGAGGTTTAGTCAACGGATCTGCGACATTCAGATC
The DNA here is from genome assembly GCF_018294505.1 of Triticum aestivum. NCBI lineage: Eukaryota > Viridiplantae > Streptophyta > Magnoliopsida > Poales > Poaceae > Triticum > Triticum aestivum. Next base: position 633,441,330 of record NC_057795.1, on the reverse strand, counting down.
CGTATGTACTTTGCAAATATCTATGTCTCCATCTTGAACATTTTCACGGATGGAGTTGAAATGATGCTTGATGTGCCTGGTCTTCTTGTGAAACCTGGGCTCCTTGGCAAGGGCAATAGCTCTAGTGTTGTCACAGAAGAGTTTGATCGGCCCCGACGCATTGGGTATGACTCCTAGGTCGGTGATGAACTCCTTCACCCAAATTCATTCATGCTCTGCCTCCGAGGCTGCCATGTACTCCGCTTCACATGTAGATCCCACCTCGACGCTCTGCTTGCAGCTGCACCAGCTTACTGCTCCACCATTCAACATATACACGTATCCGGTTTGTGACTTAGAGTCATCCAAATCTGTGTCGAAGCTAGCATCGACGTAACCCTTTACGACGAGCTCTTCGTCACCTCCATAAACGAGAAACATGTCCTTCGTCCTTTTCAGGTACTTTAGGATATTCTTGACCGCTGTCCAGTGTTCCTTGCCGGGATTACTTTGGTACCTTCCTACCAAACTTACGGCAAGGTTTACATCGGGTCTGGTACACAGCATGGCATACATAATAGATCCTATGGCTGAAGCATAGGGGATGACACTCATCTCTTCTTTATCTTTTGCTGTGGTCGGGCATTGAGCCGAGCTCAATCTCACACCTTGCAATACAGGCAAGAACCCCTTCTTGGACTGATCCATTTTGAACTTCTTCAAAATCTTATCTAGGTATGTGCTTTGTGAAAGACCTATGAGGCGTCTCGATCTATCTCTATAGATCTTGATGCCTAATATATAAGCAGCTTCTCCAAGGTCCTTCATTGAAAAACACTTATTCAAGTAGGCCTTAATGCTGTCCAAAAGTTCTATATCATTTCCCATCAAAAGTATGTCATCTACATATAATATGAGAAATGCTACAGAGCTCCCACTCACTTTCTTGTAAACGCAGGCTTCTCCGTAAGTCTGCATAAACCCAAACGCTTTGATCATCTCATCAAAACGAATGTTCCAACTCCGAGATGCTTGCACCAGCCCATAAATGGATCGCTGGAGCTTGCACACTTTATTAGCATTCTTAGGATCGACAAAACCCTCCGGCTGCATCATATACAGTTCTTCCTTAAGATGCCCATTAAGGAATGCCGTTTTGACGTCCATCTGCCATATGTCATAATCATAGTATGCGGCAATTGCTAACATGATTCGGATGGACTTAAGCTTCGCTACGGGAGAGAAAGTCTCATCGCAGTCAATCCCTTGAACTGGCCGATAACCCTTAGCGACAAGTCGAGCTTTATAGATGGTGACATTTCCATCCTCGTCCGTCTTCTTCTTAAAGATCCATTTGTTTTCTATCGCTCGCCGATCATCGGGTAAGTCAGTCAAAGTCCATACTTTGTTTTCATACATGGATTCTATCTCGGATTTCATGGCTTCTAGCCATTTGTTGGAATCTGGGCCCGCCATTGCTTCTTCATAGTTCGAAGGTTCACCGTTGTCCAACAACATGATTTCCAGGACAGGGTTGCCGTACCACTCTGGTGCGGAACGTGTCCTTGTGGACCTACGAAGTTCTGTAGCAACTTGATCCGAAGTACCTTGATCATCATCATTATTTTCCTCTTCAGTTGGTGTAGGCATCACAGGAACATTTTCCTGAGTTGCACTGCTATCCCGTTCAAGAGGTAGTACTTCATCGAGTTCTACTTTCCTCCCACTTACTTCTTTCGAGAGAAACTCTTTTTCCAGAAAGGATCCGTTCTTGGCAACAAAGATCTTGCCCTCGGATCTTAAGTAGAAGGTATACCCAATGGTTTCTTTAGGGTATCCTATGAAGACGCATTTTTCCGACTTGGGTTCGAGCTTTTCAGGTTGAAGTTTCTTGACATAAGCATCGCATCCCCAAACTTTTAGAAACGGCAGCTTAGGTTTCTTCCCAAACCATAATTCATACGGTGTCGTCTCAACGGATTTAGACGGTGCCCTATTTAAAGTGAATGTAGCTGTCTCTAGAGCGTATCCCCAAAATGATAGCGGTAAATCGGTAAGAAACATCATAGATCGCACCATATCCAATAGAGTACAATTACGACGTTCGGACACACCGTTACGCTGAGGTGTTCTAGGCGGCGTGAGTTGTGAAAGGATTCCACATTTTCTTAAGTGTGTACCAAATTCGTGACTTAAATATTCTCCTCCACGATCCGATCGTAAGAATTTTATCTTTCGGTCACGTTGATTCTCTACTTCATTCTGAAATTCCTTGAACTTTTCAAAGGTCTCAGACTTGTGTTTCATCAAGTAGACATACCCATATCTACTCAAGTCATCAGTGAGAGTGAGAACATAACGATATCCTCCGCGAGCCTCAACGCTCATTGGACCGCACACATCGGTATGTATGATTTCCAACAAGTTGGTTGCTCGCTCCATTGTTCCGGAGAACGGGGTCTTGGTCATTTTGCCCATGAGGCATGGTTCGCATGTGTCAAATGATTCATAACCGAGAGACTCTAAAAGTCCATCAGCATGGAGCTTCTTCATGCGCTTGACACCAATGTGACCAAGGCGGCAGTGCCACAAGTATGTGGGACTATCGTTATCAACTTTACATCTTTTGGTATTCACGCTATGAATATGTGTAACATTACGTTCGAGATTCATTAAGAATAAACCATTAACCATCGGGGCATGACCATAAAACATATCTCTCATATAAATAGAACAACCATTATTCTCGGATTTAAATGAGTAGCCATCTCGTATTAAACGAGATCCAGATACAATGTTCATGCTCAAACTTGGCACTAAATAACAATTATTGAGGTTTAAAACTAATCCCGTAGGTAAATGTAGAGGTAGCGTGCCGACGGCGATCACATCGACCTTGGAACCATTCCCGACGCGCATCGTCACCTCGTCCTTCGCCAGTCTCCGCTTATTCCGCAGCTCCTGCTGTGAGTTAGAAATGTGAGCAACGGCACCGGTATCAAATACACAGGAGTTACTACGAGTACTGGTAAGGTACACATCAATTACATGTATATCAAATATACCTTTAGTGTTGCCGGCCTTCTTGTCTGCTAAGTATTTGGGGCAGTTCCGCTTCCAGTGACCCTTCCCCTTGCAATAAAAGCACTCTGTTTCAGGCTTGGGTCCATTCTTTGACTTCTTCCCGGCAACTGGCTTACCGGGCGCGGCAACATCTTTGCCGTCCTTCTTGAAGTTCTTCTTACCCTTGCCCTTCTTGAACTTAGTGGTCTTATTGACCATCAACACTTGATGTTCTTTCTTGATTTCAACCTCTGCTGACTTCAGCATTGAAAATACTTCAGGAATGGTCTTCACCATCCCCTGCATATTGTAGTTCATCACAAAGCTCTTGTAGCTTGGTGGGAGCGACTGAAGGATTCTGTCAATGACCGCCTCATCCGGGAGGTTAATGTCCAGCTGGGACAGGCGGTTGTGCAACCCAGACATTTTGAGTATATGCTCACTGACAGAACTATTTTCCTCCATCTTACAACTATAGAACTTGTCGGAGACTTCATATCTCTCGACCCGGGCATGAGCTTGGAAAACTAGTTTCAGCTCCTCGAACATCTCATATGCTCCGTGTTGCTCAAAACGCTTTTGGAGCCCCGGTTCTAAGCTGTAAAGCATGCCGCACTGAACGAGGGAGTAATCATCAGCACGAGACTGCCAAGCATTCATAATGTCTTGGTTCTCTGGGACGGGTGCATCAACTAGCGGTCCTTCTAGGACATATTGTTTCCTGGCAGCTATGAGGATGATCCTCAGGTTCCGGACCCAGTCCGTATAGTTGCTGCCATCATCTTTCAGCTTTGTTTTCTCTAGGAACGCGTTGAAGTTCATGTTGACATGAGCGGCGGCCATTTGATCTACAAGACATATTTGCAAAGGTTTTAGACTAAGTACATGATAATTAAGTTCATCTTATCAAATTATTATAATGATGAACTCCCACTTAGATTAGACATCCCTCTAGTCATCTAAGTGTTACACGATCCGAGTCGACTAGGCCGTGTCCGATCATCACGTGAGACAGACTAGTCATCGTCGCTGAACATCTCCATGTGGATCGTATCTTCCATACGACTCGTGTTCGACCTTTCGGTCTCTGTGTTCCGAGGCCATGTCTGTACATGCTAGGCTCGTCAAGTTAACCCTAAGTGTTCTGCATGTGTAAATCTGTCTTACACCCGTTGTATGTGAACGTAAGGATCTATCACACCCGATCATCACGTGGTGCTTCAAAACGACGAACTTTAGCAACGGTGCACAGTTAGGGGGAACACTTTCTTGAAGTTATTATAAGGGATCATCTTATTTACTACCGCCGTTCTAAGTAAAAAAGATGCATAAAACATAATAAACATCACATGCAATTATATAGTAGTGACATGATATGGCCAATATCATATAGCTCCTTTGATCTCCATCTTCGGGGCTCCATGATCATCTTCGTCACCGGCATGACACCATGATCTCCATCATCATGATCTCCATCATTGTGTCTTCATGAAGTTGTCACGCCAACGACTACTTCTACTTCTATGGCTAACGCGTTTAGCAATAAAGTAAAGTAATTTACATGGCGTTCTTGAATGACACGCAGGTCATACAAAAAATAAAGACAACTCCTATGGCTCCTGCCGGTTGTCATACTCATCAACATGCAAGTCGTGATTCCTATTACAAGAACATGATCTCATACATCACAATATATCATTCATCATTCATCACAACTTCTGGCCATATCACATCACATGACAATTGCTGCAAAAACAAGTTAGACGTCCTCTAATTGTTGTTGCATCTTTTACGTGGCTGCAATTGGGTTCTAGCAAGAACGTTTTCTTACCTACGAATAACCACAACGTGATTTTGTCAACTTCTATTTACCCTTCATAAGGACCCTTTTCATCGAATCCGCTCCAGCTAAAGTGGGAGAGACAGACACCCGCCAGCCACCTTATGCAACTAGTGCATGTCAGTCGGTGGAACCGGTCTCACGTAAGCGTATGTGTAAGGTTGGTCCGGGCCGCTTCATCCCACAATACCGCTGAAGCAAGATAAGACTAGTAGCGGCAAGCAGGTTGACAAGATCTACGCCCACAACAAAATTGTGTTCTACTCGTGCAATAGAGAACTACGCATAGACCTAGCTCATGATGCCACTGTTGGGGAAACGTTGCAGAAAATTAAATTTTTTCCTACGGTTTCACCAAGATCCATCTATGAGATCATCTAAGCAACGAGTCATGGGAGATGCATCTACATACCACTTTGTAGATCGCGAGCGGAAGCGTTCAAAAGAACAGGGTTGAAGTAGTCGTTCTCGTCGTGATCCTATCACCGGAGATCCTAGCGCCAAACGGACGGCACCTCCACGTTCAACACACGTACGGAGCGGATGACGTCTCCTCCTTCTTGATCCAGCAAGGGGGAAGGAGAGGTTGATGATGATGGCTCCAGCAGCAGCACAACGGCGTGGTGGTGGTGGAACAGCAGCACTCCGGTAGGGCTTCGCCAAGCACGTGACGGAGGAGGAAGAGGTGTAGCAGGGGGAGGGGGCGCCAGGACTTCAGGGTGCGGCTGCCCCCTTCCCCCTCCCTTTATATAGGCCCCCAGGGGGGGCGCTGGCCCTAGGAGATCCAATCTCCCAAGGGGGCGGCGGCCAAGGGGGTGGAGTACCCCCCAAGGCAAGTGGGTTGCCCCCCCCCAACCTAGGGTTTCAACCCTAGGCGCAGGGGGTGGGCCAAGGGGGGCGCACCAGCCCACTATGGGCTGGTTCCCCTCCCCACTTCAGCCCTTGGGGCCCTCCGGGATGGGTGGCCCCATCCGGTGGACCCCCGGGACCCTTTCGGTGGTGCCGGTACAATACCGGGTGACCCCGAAACTTTCCCGATGGCCAAAATACCACTTCCTATATATAATTCTTCACCTCCGGACCATTCCGGAACTCCTCCTGACGTCCGGGATCTCATCCGGGATTCCGAACAACATACGGTATACTGCATACTCATATTCATACAACCCTAGCATCACCGAACCTTAAGTGTGTAGACCCTACGGGTTCGGGAGACACGTAGACATGACCGAGATGGCTCTCGGGCAATAACCAACAGCGGGATCTGGATACCCATGTTGGCTCCCACATGCTCCTCGATGATCTCATCGGATGAACCACAATGTCGACGATTCGACAACCCTGTATACAATTCCCTTTGTCAATCGGTACGTTACATGCCCGAGACTCGATCGTCGGTATCCCAATACCTCGTTTAGTCTCGTTACCGGCAAGTCACTTTACTCGTACCGTAATGCATGATCCCGTGACCAAACACTTGGTCACTTTGAGCTCATTATGATGATGCATTACCGAGTGGGCCCAGAGATACCTCTCCGTCATACGGAGTGACAAATCCCAGTCTTGATCCGTGTCAACCCAACAGACACTTTCGGAGATACCTATAGTGCACCTTTATAGTCACCCAGTTACGTTGTGACGTTTGGTACACCCAAAGCACTCTTACGGTATCCGGGAGTTACACGATCTCATGGTCTAAGGAAGAGATACTTGACATTGAAAAAGCTCTAGCAAAACGAACTACACGATCTTGTGCTATGCTTAGGATTGGGTCTTGTCCATCACATCATTCTCCTAATGATGTGATCCCGTTGTCAATGACATCTAATGTCCATAGTCAGGAAACCATGACTATCTGTTGACCAACGAGCTAGTCAACTAGAGGCTCACTGTTGGAAATATGCCCTAGAGGCAATAATAAAAGTGTTATTATTATATTTCCTTGTTCATGATAATCGTTTATTATCCATGCTATAATTGTATTAATAGGAAACTCAGATACATGTGTGGATACATAGACAACACCATGTCCCTAGTGAGCCTCTAGTTGACTAGCTCGTTAATCAATAGATGGTCACGGTTTCCTGACCATGGACATTGGATGTCATTGATGACGGGATCACATCATTAGGAGAATGATGTGATGGACAAGACCCAATCCTAAGCCTAGCACAAAGATCGTGTAGTTCGTATGCTAAAGCTTTTCTAATGTCAAGTATCTTTTCCTTAGACCATGAGATTGTGCAACTCCCGGATACCGTAGGAATGCTTTGGGTGTACCAAACGTCACAACGTAACTGGGTGGCTATAAAGGTGCATTACAGGTATCTCCGAAAGTGTCTGTTGGATTGGCACGAATCGAGACTGGGATTTGTCACTCCGTGTAAACGGAGAGGTATCTCTGGGCCCACTCGGTAGGACATCATCATAATGTGCACAATGTGACCAAGGGGTTGATCACGGGATGATGTGTTACGGAACGAGTAAAGAGACTTGCCGGTAACGAGATTGAACAAGGTATCGGTATACCGACGATCGAATCTCGGGCAAGTACAATACCGCTAGACAAAGGGAATTGTACACGGGATCGATTGAGTCCTTGACATCGTGGTTCATCCGATGAGATCATCGTGGAACATGTGGGAGCCAACATGGGTATCCAGATCCCGCTGTTGGTTATTGACCGGAGAACGTCTCGGTCATGTCTGCATGTCTCCCGAACCCGTAGGGTCTACACACTTAAGGTTCGATGACGCTAGGGTTATAAAGGAAGTTTGTATGTGGTTACCGAATGTTGTTCGGAGTCCCGGATGAGATCCCGGAAGCCACGAGGAGTTCCGAAATGGTCCGAAGGTAAAGATTTATATATGGAAAGTTGTTGTTCGGGTTCCGGAAAAAGTTCGGGTTTTTTCGGTATTGTACCGGGAAGCTTCCAGAAGGTTCCGGAGGATTACGGAGGGGTCCGGAGGTCCGGAAATTGTTCCACCACGTCCAATACAGTAGCATGGGCTGTAAGGGGGCGCCCTAGCCTTTATGGGCCAAGGGAACCAGCCCCCCAAGGCCCATGCGCATGGGAAGGGGGAAACCCTAAAGGGGGAGGCCTCCACTTGACTTGGGAGGCACTCCTCCCCCTTGGCTGCACCCCTTGGGGTGGGAAACCCTAAAGGGGGCGCAGCCCCCCTTCCCCCTATATATAGTTGAGGTTTGGGGCTGCTAAACACATGAGAACTTCTCCCTCTTAGTGCAGCCGTGCCTCTCCTCCTCCTCCTCTCCCATGGTGGTTGGCGAAGCCCTGCGGGATTGCCACGCTCCTCCATCACCACCACGCCGTTGTGCTGCTGCTGGATGGAGTCTTCCTCAACCTCTCCCTCTCTCCTTGCTGGATCAAGGCGTGGGAGACGTCACCGGGCTGTACGTGTGTTGAACGCGGAGGTGCCGTCCGTTCGGCACTAGGATCTCCGGTGATTTGGATCACGACGAGTACGACTCCTTCAACCCCGTTCTCTTGAACGCTTCCGCTTAACGATCTACAAGGGTATGTAGATGCACTCTCCTTCCCCTCGTTGCTGGTTTCTCCATAGATAGATCTTGGTGACACGTAGGAAAATTTTGAATTTCTGCTACGTTCCCCAACAGTGGCATCATGAGCTAGGTCTATTGCGTAGATTCTTTGCACGAGTAGAACACAAAGTAGTTGTGGGCGTTGATTTGTTCAATATGCTTACCGTTACTAGTCCAATCTTGTTTCGACGGTATTGTGGGATGAAGCGGCCCGGACCGACCTTACACGTACTCTTACGTGAGACAGGTTCCACCGACTGACATGCACTTGGTGCATAAGGTGGCTAGCGGGTGCCAGTCTCTCCCACTTTAGTCGGAACGGATTCGATGAAAAGGGTCCTTATGAAGGGTAAATAGCAATTGGCATATCACGTTGTGGTTTTGCGTAGGTAAGAAACGTTCTTGCTAGAAACCCATAGCAGCCACGTAAAACATGCAAACAACAATTAGAGGACGTCTAACTTGTTTTTGCAGGGTATGCTATGTGATGTGATATGGCCAAGAAGAATGTGATGAATGATATGTGATGTATGAGATTGATCATGTTCTTGTAATAGGATTCACGACTTGCATGTCGATGAGTATGACAACCGGCAGGAGCCATAGGAGTTGTCTTAATTTATTGTATGACCTGCGTGTCATTGAACAACGCCATGTAACTTACTTTACTTTATTGCTAAACCGTTAGCCATAGAAGTAGAAGTAGTCGTTGGCGTGACAACTTCATGAAGACACGATGATGGAGATCATGATGATGGAGATCATGGTGTCAAGCCGGTGACAAGATGATCATGGAGCCCCGAAGATGGAGATCAATGGAGCTATATGATATTGGCCATATCATGTCACACTATATAATTGCATGTGATGTTTATCATGTTTATGCATCTTGTTTACTTAGGACGACGGTAGTAAATAAGATGATCCCTTACAAAATTTCAAGAAGTGTTCTCCCCTAACTGTGCACCGTTGCTACAGTTCGTCGCTTCTAAGCACCACGTGATGATCGGGTGTGATGGATTCTTACGTTCACATACAACGGGTGTAAGACAGTTTTACACAGCGAAAACACTTAGGGTTAACTTGACGAGCCTAGCATGTACAGACATGGCCTCGGAACACGGAGACCGAAAGGTCGAGCATGAGTCGTATAGTAGATACGATCAACATGAAGATGTTCACCGATGATGACTAGTCCGTCTCACGTGATGATCGGACACGGCCTAGTTGACTCGGATCATGTAATCACTTAGATGACCAGAGGGATGTCTATCTGAGTGGGAGTTCATAAGATGAACTTAATTATCCTGAACATAGTCAAAAGATCTTTGCAAATTATGTCGTAAGCTCGCGCTTTAGTTCTACTGTTTTAGATATGTTCCTAGAGAAAATATAGTTGAAAGTTGAAAGTAGCAATTATGCGGACAGTAGAAAGCTTATGTCCTTAATGCACTGCTCAGTGTGCTGAACCCCAAACGTCGTTTGAGGATGTTGCGAACATCGGACATACACGTTTTGATAACTACGTGATAGTTCAGTTAAACGGTTTAGAGTTGAGGCACTAAAGACGTTTTCGAAACATCGCGGAACATATGAGATGTTTCGAGGGCTGAAATTGGGATTTCAGGCTCGTGCCCACGTCAAGAGGTATGAGACCTCCGACGATTTTCTTAGCCTGCAAACTAAGGGAGAAAAGCTCAATCGTTGAGCTTGTGCTCAGATTGTCTGAGTGCAACAATCACTTGAATCGAGTGGGAGTTGATCTTCCAGATGAGATAGTGATGTTTCTCCAAAGTCATTGCCACCAAGCTGCTAGAGCTTCGTGATGAACTATAACATATCAGGGATAGATATGATGATCCTTGAGGTATTCACGATGTTTGACACCGCGAAAGTAGAAATCAAGAAGGAGCATCAATTGTTGATGGTTGGTGAAACCACTAGTTTCAAGAAGGGCAAGGGCAAGAAGGGATACTTCATGAAACGGCAAATCAGCTGCTGCTCTAGTGAAGAAACCCAAGGTTGAACCCAAACCCGAGACTAAGTGCTTCTGTAATAAGGGGAACAACCACTGGAGCAGAATTACCCTAGATACTTGGTAGATGAGAAGGCTGGCAAGGTCGATAGAAGTATATTGGATATACATTATGTTAATGTGTACTTTACTAGTACTCCTAGTAGCACCAGGGTATTAGATACCGGTTCGGTTGCTAAGTGTTAGTAACTCGAAATAAAAGCTACGGAATAAACGGAGACTAGCTAAAGGTGAGCTGACGATATGTGTTGGAAGTTTTTCCAAGCTTGATGTGATCAAGCATCGCACGCTCCCTCTACCAACGAGATTGGTGTTAAACCTAAATAATTGTTATTTGGTGTTTGCGTTGAGCATAGGCATGATTGGATTATGACTATCGCAATACGGTTATTCATTTAAAGAGAATAATGGTTACTCTATTTATTTGAATAATACCTTCAATGGTCTTGCACCTAAAATGAATGGTTTATTGAATCTCGATCGTAGTGATACACATTTTCATGCCAAAAGATATAAGATAGTAATGATAGTACCACTTACTTGTGGCACTGCCATGTAAGTCATAATGGTATAAAACGCATGAAGAAGCTCCATGTTGATGGATCTTTGGACTCACTCGTTTTTGAAAAGTTTGAGACATGCGAACCATGTCTATTGGTGTATATGCATGAAGAAACTCCATGCAGATGGATCGTTTGGACTCACTTGATTTTGAATCACTTGAGATATGCAAATCATACCACATGGGCAAGATGACTGAAAAGCCTCGTTTTCAGTAAGATGGAACAAGATAGCAACTTGTTGGAAGTAACACATTTTGATGTGTGCAGTCCAATGAGTGCTGAGGCATGCAGTGAATATCGTTATGTTCTTACTTCACAGATGATTCGAGTAGATGTTGAGAATATTTTCTTGATGAAACACAAGTCTGAATTATTGAATGGTTCAAGTAATTTCAGAGTGAAGTAGAAGATCATTGTGACAAGAGGATAAAATGTCTATGATATGATCATAGAGATGAATATCTGAGTTACGAGTTTTGGCACGCAATTAAGACATTGTGGAAATTGTTTCACAATTAATACCGCCTGGAACACCATAGTGTGATGGTGTGTCCGAACATCATAGTTGCACCCTATTGGATATGGTGGGTACCATGATGTCTCTTATCGAATTACCACTATCGTTCATGGGTTAGGCATTAGAGACAACCGCACTCACTTTAATAGGGTACCACGTAATTCCGTTGAGATGACACCGGTTTAGAGAAACCTAAGTTGTCATTTCTTAAAGGTTTGGGGCTGCGACGCTTATGTGAAAAAGTTTCAGGTTGATAAGCTCGAACCCAAAGCGGATAAAATGCATCTTCACAGGACACCCAAACAGTTGGGTATACCTCCTAATTCAGATCCGAAAGCAATATGGATTGTTTCTTGAATCGGGTCCTTTCTCGAGGAAAGGTTTCTCTCGAAAGAGTTGAGTGGGAGGATGGTGGAGACTTGATATGGTTATTGAACCATCACTTCAACCAGTGTGTTTCAGGGCACAGGAAATTGTTCATGTGGCACCTACACCAATTGAAGTAGAAGCTTATGATAGTGATCATGAAGTTTCGGATCAAGTCACTGCCGTACCTCGTAGGGTGACAAGGATACGTACTACTTCAGAGTGGTACAGTAATCCTGTCTTGAAGGTCATGTTGCTAGACAACAATGAACCTACGAGCTATGGAGAAGCGATGGTGGGCCCAAATTCCGACAAATGGTTAGAAACCATGAAATCCGAGATAGGATCCATGTATCAGAACAAAGCATGGACTTTGGTGGACTTGCCCGATGATCGGCAAGCCATTGAGATAAATGGATCTTTAAGAAGAAGACGGACGTGGATGGTAATGTCACCGTCTATGAAGCTCGACTTGTGGCGAAGAGTTTTTCACAAGTTCAAGGAGTTGACTACGATGAGATTTTCTCATCCGTAGCGATGCTTAAGTCCGTCGGAATCATGTTAGCATTAGCTGCATTTATGAAATCTGGCAGATGGATGTCAAAACGAGTTTCCTTACCAGTTTCGTAAGGAAAGGTTGTATGTGATACAATCAGAAAGGTTTTGTCGATCCTAAGGATGCTAAAAGGTATGCTAGCTCCAGCGATCCTTCCATGGACTGGAGTAAGCATCTCGGAGTTGGAATGTGCACTTTGATGAGATGATCAAAGATTTTGGGTTTATACAAAGTTTATGAGAAACTTGTATTTCCAAAGAAGTGAGTGGGAGCACTATAGAATTTCTGATGAGTATATGTTGTTGACATATTGATGATCAGAAATGATGTAGAATTTCTAGAAAGCATATAGGGTTATTTGAAAGGTGTTTTTCAATAGAAAACCTGGAATAAGCTACTTGAACATTGAGCATCAAGATCTATGAGGATGGATCAAAACGCTTAATGGTACTTTCAAATGAGCACATACCTTGACATGATCTTGAAGGTGTTCAAGATGGATCAGTCAAAGAAGAAGTTCTTGCCTGAGTTGTAAGGTACGAAGTTAAGACTTAAAGCTCGACCATGGCAGAATAGAGAGAAAGGACGAAGGTCGTCTCCTATGCTTAAGACATAGGCTCTACAGTATGCTATGCTGTGTACCGCACCTGAAGTGTGCCTTGCCATGAGTTAGTCAAGGGGTACAAGAGTGATCCAAGAATGGATCACAGACAGCGGTCAAAGTTATCCTTAGTAACTAGTGGACTAAGGAATTTTCTCGATTATGGAGGTGGTAAAAGAGTTCGTCGTAAAGGTTACGTCGATGCAAGCTTAACACCTATCCGGATAGCTCTAAGTAGAGATACCGGATACGTATAATGGGGCAACAATTTAGAATAGCTCCAAGTGGAACAGTTATTTGGAATGGCTCCAAATAGAACGTGGTAGCTACATTTAGGAGATGACATAGAGATTTGTATAGCACACACGGATCTGAAAGGTTCAGACCCATTGACTAAAACCTCTCTCACAAGCAGAACATGATCAAACCCCAGAACTCATTGAGTCTTGGTCACATGGTGATGTGACCTGTGAATGTTAATCACATGGCGATGTGAACTAGATTATTGACTCTAGTGCAAGTGGGAGACTGTTGGAAATATGCCCTAGAGGCAATAATAAAAGTGTTATTATTATATTTCCTTGTTCATGATAATCGTTTATTATCCATGCTATAATTGTATTAATAGGAAACTCAGATACATGTGTGGATACATAGACAACACCATGTCCCTAGTGAGCCTCTAGTTGACTAGCTCGTTGATCAATAGATGGTCACGGTTTCCTGACCATGGACATTGGATGTCATTGATGACGGGATCACATCATTAGGAGAATGATGTGATGGACAAGACCCAATCCTAAGCCTAGCACAAAGATCGTGTAGTTCGTATGCTAAAGCTTTTCTAATGTCAAGTATCTTTTCCTTAGACCATGAGATTGTGCAACTCCCGGATACCGTAGGAATGCTTTGGGTGTACCAAACGTCACAACGTAACTGGGTGGCTATAAAGGTGCATTACAGGTATCTCCGAAAGTGTCTGTTGGGTTGGCACGAATCGAGACTGGGATTTGTCACTCCGTGTAAACGGAGAGGTATCTCTGGGCCCACTCGGTAGGACATCATCATAATGTGCACAATGTGACCAAGGGGTTGATCACGGGATGATGTGTTACGGAACGAGTAAAGAGACTTGCCGGTAACGAGATTGAACAAGGTATCGGTATACCGACGATCGAATCTCGGGCAAGTAAAATACCGCTAGACAAAGGGAATTGTATACGGGATCGATTGAGTCCTTGACATCGTGGTTCATCCGATGAGATCATCGTGGAACATGTGGGAGCCAACATGGGTATCCAGATCCCGCTGTTGGTTATTGACCGGAGAACGTCTCGGTCATGTCTGCATGTCTCCCGAACCCGTAGGGTCTACACACTTAAGGTTCGATGACGCTAGGGTTATAAAGGAAGTTTGTATGTGGTTACCGAATGTTGTTCGGAGTCCCGGATGAGATCCCGGACGTCACGAGGAGTTCCGGAATGGTCCGGAGGTAAAGATTTATATATGGAAAGTTGTTGTTCGGGTTCCGGAAAAAGTTCGGGTTTTTTCAGTATTGTACCGGGAAGCTTCCAGAAGGTTCCGGAGGATTCCGGAGGGGTCCGGAGGTCCGGAAATTGTTCCACCACGTCCAATACAGTAGCATGGGCTGTAAGGGGGCGCCCTAGCCTTTATGGGCCAAGGGAACCAGCCCCCCAAGGCCCATGCGCATGGGAAGGGGGAAACCCTAAAGGGGGAGGCCTCGACTTGACTTGGGAGGCACTCCTCCCCCCTTGGCCGCACCCCTTGGGGTGGGAAACCCTAAAGGGGGCGCAGTCCCCCCTTCCCCCTATATATAGTTGAGGTTTGGGGCTGCTAAACACATGAGAACTTCTCCCTCTTAGTGCAGCCCTGCCTCTCCTCCTCCTCTCCCATGGTGCTTGGCGAAGCCCTGCGGGATTGCCACGCTCCTCCATCACCACCACGCCGTTGTGCTGTTGCTGGATGGAGTCTTTCTCAACCTCTCCCTCTCTCCTTGCTGGATCAAGGCGTGGGAGACGTCACCGGGCTGTACGTGTGTTGAACGCGGAGGTGCCATCCGTTCGGCACTAGGATCTCCGGTGATTTGGATCACGACGAGTACGACTCCTTCAACCCCGTTCTCTTGAACGCTTCCGCTTAACGATCTACAAGGGTATGTAGATGCACTCTCCTTCCTCTCGTTGCTGGTTTCTCCATAGATAGATCTTGGTGACACGTAGGAAAATTTTGAACTTCTGCTACGTTCCCCAACACTCACTAGGGACATGTTATGATCTATGTATTCACACGTGTATTACGATTTCCGGATAATACAGTTATAGCATGAATAAAAGACAATTATCATGAATAAGGAAATATAATAATAACCCTTTTATTATTGCCTCTAGGGTATATTTCCAACACAAGCGCATTGCATCCATCTTGATCTTGTGATCATCGACGACATCCGCAACATGCAACTCCAATATCATCTTCTCCTCCTCAATTTTTCTAATTTTTTTCTTCAACAAATTGTTTTCTTCTTCAACTAAATTTAACCTCTCGACAATAGGGTCGGTTGGAATTTCCGGTTCAACAACCTCCTAGATAAATAAAATCTATGTCACGTTGGTCGGCATAATTGTCATAAACAATAAATGAACCAATAGTTATGAAAAGATAATATATACCACATCTGAATCATAGACAGGACGAGGGCCGACGGGGGCGGATACCAAAACCATCGCACTATATAAGATGCAATAATAAAAGTAAGAAAATTATACAAGTATCTATATAAACATACAAGTAAGAGTTTTTTTCCTTTCAGAAAGAAGATAAGAACAAGAGGCTCACCATGGTGGTGCCCGCGACGAGATCGGCGCGGGCGATCGACGGCGGTGAAGACGGGGACGGGACGTGACAGACCGCTAAACCTAGACAAATATTGAGAAAAATGGAGCTTGGAGGTGGAGCTTGGAGAGGAGAAAGCTTAAGTAGTGTGGCTCGGGCATTCCATCGAACACCTCGTGTGCATAGGAGGTGAGCTAGAGCACCACAAAGCTCTCTCCTCGCCGGCCACGAAAAACAGAGCAGTGAGAGTGCTCTGCTCGCGGGGTATATATAGGCAATTAATTGGTCCCGGTTCGTTGCTTGAACCGAGACTAAAGGGAAGCCTTTGGTCCCGGTTCAGGCCACCAACCGGGACAAATGGTGGTGGGCCAGGAGCAAGGCACATTGATCCCGGTTCGTCCCACCAACCGGGACCAAAAGGTCCAGACGAACCGGGACCAATGGCCCACGTGGCCCGGTCGGCCCCCGGGGCTAACGAACCGGGTCCAATGCCCCCATTGGTCCCGGTTCTGAATTGAACCGGGACTAATGGGCTGACCCGGCCTGGATCAATGCCCCCTTTTCTACTAGTGGCCCATCACTCATTTTTATTGGTCCACAAAAAAAATTAAGCCAATAATAATTTAACAGAAAATATATGCCCATGTCATTAAAAAAAACATACACACCTGAAAATACATCTATACAGGAGCAAAAAAAAAAAGAATCCAGAAATGATTAATTTTACAAGCATGTCTCAGAGAACAATATGCTACTCTACAGCTAGCACCACGCCAATCAAGCAACGCACAACGCTGGTCGGACATCAATCAGGGGTCATCCCGCATTCCTGGCCACATATCCGCTCGTCCACACCAAAATCGTGTGAACAAGCGTCCTTGTTGATGAAAATGCCCCTACCATAAACCATTAGCAGCCACATGATGAAAATTACGCCACAATATAAAATATTATAGCCAGTAGGTTAAACTAAAAGTGGCTTGCTACACTTTATCAAGTCCTATACACTATAAAATATTATAGCCAGTAGGTTAAATTAGAAGTAGAAACTAAAAGTAGCTTACTACACGTACACGTTACCAAGTCCTATATCTTTTGCACTGCCACAATACAAAGTAGTGAAATAAAATCAATCGTGTGAAAATAAACAACTCGTGGCAACAAAAAGGAATGATGAGCATACATAGATCAATAGTGGTAGTAAACTTCATTGTGCTTATTTGACATGAAGTTCCAGGCTATCACTACACTAAACTCAAATCATGCCATGAAACCCTTCTGAGTTTCCTACGATGCAGTCTCTCATGTGTTGTGAAATATATAAAGTATGTGAAACTCTAAGAGAAGTATAAAAAGGAAGTCAAGGGGAGGCACTTCCATACCCACTGTCAGAAATATACTTTTATTCTGGTAACGAAGGCAAACATCAAAACAAAAAGGGAACAGACTCTTTTTCATGTTAATAAGGTTATTATGCTACAGGAGGATCATAATCACAGGTACTCCTACCTTCCAACAACAACAAAAAGAATAATAGCTTCTGGCACAACAATCAATCATACCATAATGCATCCATAGTTCCAACCTAAGATAGAGAAAGCACACTGCCACGGTTAAAATCTTCACTTCAACCATGAAAATGGGTTACCAAGCCCTTGGTACAAAAATAAGTGATAATTGATGTACCATATATGCAGTGTGGGATAGGATATTGAAGGAAGGGAGTTCAGTTGTACAGAATTATTGATGTCTGTCACAATCTGAACCCTAAACTCTATATTTTAGAATAGGAAATTGTTGCTTTTGCATTAACAAGAAAACAACGAGAGCATAATTGAAGTCCACTTCTGTTCAAGCAAAAATATAGTTACTTGACAGGAAATAAAAATCCAACAATGCATATAGCAATACAAACAAAATAAACTTTTAGTTCTAAGATGCTGATGATAAAAGTATAGTTATTTAGATTTGCTCTCAAGTCCTACATACACACATCTGTAAAACAAGTCCATTATAGCAAGATACACAATCACAGCTGAATTTATATCTAACAAGCTGCAACTTCCAAATTAACTCCCGAAAGATCAGTACGAAAGCAACATGAAGACCAGTGCATGTTAGGAAAAAAAATACCTATATCATATTATGTGGATTAGCACTAGCTTGCCCTTATTACATTATCTGTAACAGTGCAAGAGAACCAGATCCAGAAAACCATCAGCAACTAATCAAGCTCACATGTCGATCCCAGCAACTGAATCCGCCTCTAAACTGAACCAAAACATGATTTGTATTCAGATTGCAAGTATCATCTAGATTTGGGGGTAATGTGGGGAGACGCTTACCACACTAGGAGGGAAGGAGGACGCAGTCGTCAGTGAGTTCATCCAGGCGCTGTAGGATAGGATGCAGGGGCCAAGGGGGTCTGGACTTGCTGCTCCACCTCCTCCAGCAAAGAGACCTCGTTGGGGACGGCCACATCGAGGAGGAGGACGCCTTGTACGCCGCTGGATGGGTGGAGAAGGCAGTAGGCATTAGTAGCACAGAGATCAACCCTAATAAATAGTTCAAATTTGACAGCACAAGCAGCCCTGTCCAAAATATGATTCTCAAGAGAGAAAAACACTATCCAAGAAAAAGAGAAACAGATGCCACATGCGAGAAAGTAGCAAGACCATTCATTCCGGGAATAGAAGAGGTGGCAAAAGCAGCAGCAGGTAATCCTTATAACTAGAGGCTAAGCATCCATCATTGGCTCCAATCAGCTAGTACTTCATAGCAACTAAGAGCATTACTAGTAGAATCCTCAAACCCTCAAACCCTTATAGCAGTTTTAAGGGTTGAGAAGTGCCAATTTTTGACACTTTTAAGGGTTGAAAAACAGGGGCAAAGACTAGAACCCTCAAACCCAACCCGTAAACTGCTTTAAGGGTTGGATTTGAGGGTTCTAGTCTTTGCCTCAACCCCAACCTTTAAAACTGTCATTTCATATATCACACATTTCATCACATTTCATCATATGACATATCACAAATTCCATCACATTTGACATAAAACAATAATCATTCTAGTTATTATTACAACACCGAATAAAACAATAATCATTCAAATTGTTACAACAATGTTTGAGCAAATTACACTAAAGAAAATGAAACAATAAAGAAAATGAAACAATAAAGAAAATGAAACAAAATGAAAAAAAGCACATACCTCACCTCGGAGGAGGCGGCGTCGGCGGCCGGCGGGAGGGCGGCCTGTTGGGGAACGTAGCAGAAATTCAAAATTTTCCTACGTGTCACCAAGATCTATCTATGGAGAAACCAGCAACGAGGGGAAGGAGAGTTCATCTACATACCCTTGTAGATCGCTAAGCGGAAGCGTTCAAGTGAACGGGGTTGATGGAGTCGTACTCGTCGTGATCCAAATCACCGATGACCAAGTGCCGAACGGACGGCACCTCCGCGTTCAACACACGTACAGCCCGGTGACGTCTCCCATGCCTTGATCCAGCAAGGAGAGAGGGAGAGGTTGAGGAAGACTCCATCCAGCAGCAGAACAACGACGTGGTGGTGGTGGAGGAGCGTGGCTAGAAGAGGAGGAAGAAGAGACGCAGGGCTGCACCAACGAGAGATCGAATCGCGTGTTATGGGCAGCCCTATGCCTCACTATTTATAGGGGAGAGGGAGGAGGGTGCGCCCCCCTCTAGGGTTCCCACCCCTAGGGGGGCGGCAGCCCTAGATGGCAAAGGGGGTGGCGGCCAAGAGGGGAGAGGAGAGGGAGGCGCACCAATATGGGCCCTAAGGCCCATATCCCCTTAGGGTTTGCCCCCTTTCCACCTCTTAGGCGCCATGGGCCCTTGTGGGAGGCGCACCAGCCCACTAAGGGGCTGGTCCCTCACCACTCTTGGCCCATGCAAGCCTCCGGGGTTGGTGGCCCCACTTGGTGGACCCCCGGGACCCTCCCGGTGGTCCCGGTACGTTACCGATAAACCCCGAAACTCTTCCGGTGACCAAAACAGGACTTCCCATATATAAATCTTTACCTCCGGACCATTCCGGAACTCCTCGTGACGTCCGGGATCTCATCCGGGACTCCGAACAACATTCGGTAACCACATACAAACTTCCTTTATAACCCTAGCGTCATCGAACCTTAAGTGTGTAGACCCTACGGGTTCGGGAGACATGCAGACATGACCGAGACGTTCTCCGGTCAATAACCAACAGCGGGATCTGGATACCCATGTTGGCTCCCACATGTTCCACGATGATCTCATCGGATGAACCACGATGTCAAGGACTTAATCAATCCCGTATGCAATTCCCTTTGTCTAGCGGTATTGTACTTGCCCGAGATTCGATCGTCGGTATACCGATACCTTGTTCAATCTCGTTACCGGCAAGTCTCTTTACTCGTTCCGTAACACATCATCCCGTGATCAACCCCTTGGTCACATTGTGCACATTATGATGATGTCCTACCGAGTGGGCCCAGAGATACCTCTCCGTTTACACGGAGTGACAAATCCCAGTCTCGATTCGTGCCAACCCAACAGATACTTTCGGAGATACCTGTAATGCACCTTTATAGCCACCCAGTTACGTTGTGACGTTTGGTACACCCAAAGCATTCCTACGGTATCCGGGAGTTGCACAATCTCATGGTCTAAGGAAAAGATACTTGACATTAGAAAAGCTTTAGCATACGAACTACACGATCTTTGTGCTAGGCTTAGGATTGGGTCTTGTCCATCACATCATTCTCCTAATGATGTGATCCCGTTATCAACGACATCCAATGTCCATAGCCAGGAAATCATGACTATCTGTTGATCACAACGAGCTAGTCAACTAGAGGCTCACTAGGGACATATTGTGGTCTATGTATTCACACGTGTATTACGATTTCCGGATAATACAGTTATAGCATGAATAAAAGACAATTATCATGAACAAGGAAATATAATAATACTTTTATTATTGCCTCTAGGGCATATTTCCAACAGTCTCCCACTTGCACTAGAGTCAATAATCTAGTTCACATCGCCATGTGATTAACACTGACAGGTCACATCGCCATGTGATCAACATCCAAAGAGTTTACTAGTGTCATTAAACTAGTTCACATCATCATGTGATTAAGACTCAATGAGTTCTGGGGTTTGATCATGTTTTGCTTGTGAGAGAGGTTTTAGTCAACGGGTCTGCAACAATCAGATCCGTATGTGCTTTACAAATCTCTATGTCATCTCCTAGATGCAGCTACCACGCTCTATTTGGAGCTATTCCAAATAACTGTTCTACTTGGAGCTATTCTAAATTGTTGCTCCATTATACGTATCCGGTATCTCTACTCAGAGCTATCCGGATAGGTGTTAAGCTTGCATCGACGTAACCCTTTACGACGAACTCTTTTACCACCTCCATAATCGGGAAAATTCCTTAGTCCACTAGTTACTAAGGATAACTTTGACCGCTGTCCTGTGATCCATTCATGGATCACTCTTGTACCCCTTGACTGACTCATGGCAAGGCACACTTCAGGTGCGGTACACAGCATAGCATACTGAAGAGCCTACGTCTTAAGCATAGGGGACGACCTTCGTCCTTTCTCTCTATTCTGCCGTGGTCGAGCTTTAAGTCTTAACTTCGTACCTTACAATTCAGGCAAGAACTCCTTCTTTGACTGGTCCATCTTGAACACCTTCAAGATCATGTCAAGGTATGTGCTCATTTGAAAGTACCATTAAGTGTTTTGATCTATCCTTATAGATCTTGATGCTCAATGCTCAAGTAGCTTAATCCAGGCTTTCCATTGAAAAACACTTTCAAAATAACCCTATATGCTTTCCAGAAATTCTACGTCATTTCTGATCAACAATATGTCAACAACATATACTCATCAGAAATTCTATAGTGCTCCCACTCACTTCTTTGGAAATACAAGTTTCTCATAAACTTTGTATAAACCCAAAATCTTTGATCATCTCATCAAAGCGCACATTCCAACTCCAAGATGCTTACTCCAGTCCTTAGAAGGATCGCTGGAGCCAGCATACCTTTTAGCATCCTTAGGATCGACAAAACCTTTCTGATTGTATCACATACAACCTTTCCTTACGAAACTGGTAAGGAAACTCGTTTTGACATCCATCTGCCAGATTTCATAAATGCAGCTAATGCTAACATGATTCCGACGGACTTAAGCATCGCTACGGATGAGAAAATCTCATCGTAGTCAACTCCTTGAACTTGTGAAAAACTCTTCGCCACAAGTCGAGCTTCATAGATGGTGACATTACCATCCACGTCCGTCTTCTTCTTAAAGATCCATTTATCTCAATGGCTTGCCGATCATCGGGCAAGTCCACCAAAGTCCATGCTTTGTTCTGATACATGGATCCTATCTCGGATTCCATGGCTTCTAACCATTTGTCGGAATTTGGGCCCACCATCGCTTCTCCATAGCTCGTAGGTTCATTGTTGTCTAGCAACATGATCTTCAAGACAGGATCACCGTACCACTCCGAAGTAGTACGCGTCCTTGTCGTCCTACGAGGTTCGGTAGTGACTTGATCCGAAACTTCATGATCACTATCATAAGCTTCCACTTCAATTGGTGTAGGTGCCACAGGAACAACTTCCTGTGCCCTGATACACACTGGTTGAAGTGATGGTTCAATAACCTCATCAAGTCTCCACCATCCTCCCACTCAACTTTTCGAGACAAACTTTTCCTCGAGAAAGGACCCGGTACAAGAAACAATCCTTATTGCTTTCGGATCTGAATTAGGAGGTATACCCAACTGTTTTGGGTGTCCTATGAAGATGCATTTTATCCGCTTTGGGTTCGAGCTTATCAACCTGAAACTTTTTCACATAAGCGTCGCAGCCCCAAACCTTTAAGAAATGACAGCTTAGGTTTCTCTAAACCATAGTTCATACGGTGTCATCTCAACGGAATTACGTGGTGCCCTATTTAAAGTGAATGTGGTTGTCTCTAATGCCTAACCCATGAAATGATAGTGGTAATTCGATAAGAGACATCATGGTACGCACCATATCCAATAGGGTGCAACTATGATGTTCGGACACACCATCACACTATGGTGTTCCAGGCGGTATTAATTGTGAAACAATTTCCACAATGTCTTAATTGCGTGCCAAAACTCGTAACTCAGATATTCATCTCTATGATCATATCATAGACATTTTATCCTCTTGTCACAATGATCTTCAACTTCACTCTGAAATTACTTGAACCATTCAATAATTCAGACTTGTGTTTCATCAAGTAAATATTCTCAACATCTACTCGAATCATCTGTGAAGTAAGAACATAACGATATTCACTGCATGCCTCAGCACTCATTGGACTGCACACATCAAAATGTGTTACTTCCAACAAGTTGCTATCTTGTTCCATCTTACTGAAAACGAGGCTTTTCAGTCATCCTTGCCCATGTGGTATGATTTGCATGTCTCAAGTGATTCAAAATCAAGTGAGTCCAAATGGTCCATCTGCATGGAGTTTCTTCATGCGTATACACCAATAGACATGGTTCGCATGTCTCAAACTTTTCAAAAATGAGTGAGTCCAAAGATCCATCAACATGGAGCTTCTTCATGCGTTTTACACCAATATGACTTACATGGCAGTGCCACGAGTAAGTGGTACTATCATTACTATCTTATATCTTTTGGCATGAAAATGTGTATCACTACGATCGAGATTCAATAAACCATTCGTTTCAGGTGCAAGACCATTGAAGGTATTATTCAAATAAACAGAGTGACCATTACTCTCCTTAAATGAATAACCGTATTGCGATAGACATAATCCAATCATGTCTATGCTCAACGCAAACACCAAATCTCGATGGTAGGGGGAGCGTGCGATGCTTGATCACATCAACCTTGGAAATACTTCCAACACATATCGTCAGCTCACCTTTAGCTAGTCTCCGTTTATTCCGTAGCTCTTTTATTTCGAGTTACTAACACTTAGTAACCGAACCGGTATCTAATACCCTGGTGCTACTAGGAGTACTAGTAAGGTACACATTAACATAATGTATATCCAATATACTTCTATCGACCTTGCTAGCCTTCTCATCTACCAAGTATCTAGGGTAATTCTGCTCCAGTGGTTGTTCCCCTTATTACAGGAGCACTCAGTCTCGGGTTTGGGTTCAACCTTGGGTTTCTTCACTAGAGCAGCAGCTGATTTGCCGTTTCATGAAGTATCCCTTCTTGCCCTTGCCCTTCTTGAAACTAGTGGTTTCACCAACCATCAACAATTGATGCTCCTTCTTGATTTCTACTTTCGCGGTGTCAAACATCGTGAATACCTCAAGGATCATCATATCTATCCCTTGATATGTTATAGTTCATCACGAAGCTCTAGCAGCTTGGTGGCAATGACTTTGGGGAAACATCACTATCTCATCTGGAAGATCAACTCCCACTCGATTCAAGTGATTGTTGTACTCAGACCATCTAAGCACAAGCTCAACGATTGAGCTTTTCTCCCTTAGTTTGCAGGCTAAGAAAATCGTCGGAGGTCTTATACCTCTTGACGTGGGCACGAGCCTGAAATCCCAATTTCAACCCTTCGAAACATCTCATATGTTCCGTGACGTTTCGAAAACATCTTTGGTGCCTCAACTCTAAACCGTTTAACTGAACTATCACGTAGTTATCAAAACGTGTATGTCCGATGTTCGCAACATCCACAAACGATGTTTGGGGTTCAGCACAATGAGCGGTGCATTAAGGACATAAGCTTTCTACTGTCCGCATAATCGCTACTATCAACTTTCAACTATATTTTCTCTAGGAACATATCTAAAACAGTAGAACTAAAGCGCGAGCTTACGACATAATTTGCAAAGATCTTTTGACTATGTTCAGGATAATTAAGTTCATCTTATGAACTCCCACTCAGATAGACATCCCTCTGGTCATCTAAGTGATTACATGATCCGAGTCAACTAGGCCGTGTCCGATCATCACGTGAGACGGACTAGTCATCATCGGTGAACATCTTCATGTTGATCGTATCTACTATACGACTCATGCTCGACCTTTCGGTCTCCGTGTTCCGAGGCCATGTCTGTACATGCTAGGCTCGTCAAGTTAACCCTAAGTGTTTTTGCTGTGTAAATCTGTCTTACACCCGTTGTATGTGAACGTAAGAATCCATCACACCCGATCATCACGTGGTGCTTAGAAGCGACGAACTGTAGCAACGGTGCACAGTTAGGGGAGAACACTTCTTGAAATTGTTGTAAGGGATCATCTTATTTACTACCGTCGTTCTAAGTAAACAAGATGCATAAACATGATAAACATCACATGCAATCAAATAGTGACATGATATGGCCAATATCATTTTGCTCCTTTTGATCTCCATCTTCGGGGCTCCATGATCATCATCGTCACCGGCATGACACCATGATCTCCATCATCATGATCTCCATCATCGTGTCTTCATGAAGTTGTCTCGCCAACTATTACTTCTACTACTATGGCTACCGGTTAGCAATAAAGTAAAGTAATTACATGGCGTTGTTCAATGACACGCAGGTCATACAATAAATAAAGACAACTCCTATGGCTCCTGCCGGTTGTCATACTCATCGACATGCAAGTCGTGATCCTATTACAAGAACATGATCAATCTCATACATCACATATCATTCATCACATTCTTCTTGGCCATATCACATCACATAGCATACCCTGCAAAAACAAGTTAGACGTCCTCTAATTGTTGTTTGCATGTTTTACGTGGCTGCTATGGGTTTCTAGCAAGAACGTTTCTTACCTACGCAAAACCACAACGTGATATGCCAATTGCTATTTACCCTTCATAAGGACCCTTTTCATCGAATCCGTTCCGACTAAAGTGGGAGAGACTGGCACCCGCTAGCCACCTTATGCACCAAGTGCATGTCAATCGGTGGAACCTGTCTCACGTAAGAGTACGTGTAAGGTCGGTCCGGGCCGCTTCATCCCACAATACCGTCGAAACAAGATTGGACTAGTAACGGTAAGCATATTGAACAAAATCAACGCCCACAACTACTTTGTGTTCTACTCGTGCAAAGAATCTACGCAATAGACCTAGCTCATGATGCCACTGTTGGGGAACGTAGCAGAAATTCAAAATTTTCCTACGTGTCACCAAGATCTATCTATGGAGAAACCAGCAACGAGGGGAAGGAGAGTGCATCTACATACCCTTGTAGATCGCTAAGCGGAAGCGTTCAAGTGAACGGGGTTGATGGAGTCGTACTCGTCGTGATCCAAATCACCGATGACCAAGTGCCGAACGGACGGCACCTCCGCGTTCAACACACGTACAGCCCGGTGACGTCTCCCATGCCTTGATCCAGCAAGGAGAGAGGGAGAGGTTGAGGAAGACTCCATCCAGCAGCAGCACAACGGCGTGGTGGTGGTGGAGGAGCGTGGCTAGAAGAGGAGGAAGAAGAGACGCAGGGCTGCACCAACGAGAGATCGAATCGCGTGTTATGGGCAGCCCTATGCCTCACTATTTATAGGGGAGAGGGAGGAGGGTGCGCCCCCCTCTAGGGTTCCCACCCCTAGGGGGGGCGGCAGCCCTAGATGGCAAAGGGGGTGGCGGCCAAGAGGGGAGAGGAGAGGGAGGCGCACCAATATGGGCCCTAAGGCCCATATCCCCTTAGGGTTTGCCCCCTTTCCACCTCTTAGGCGCCATGGGCCCTTGTGGGAGGCGCACCAGCCCACTAAGGGGCTGGTCCCTCACCACTCTTGGCCCATGCAAGCCTCCGGGGTTGGTGGCCCCACTTGGTGGACCCCCGGGACCCTCCCGGTGGTCCCGGTACGTTACCGATAAACCCCGAAACTCTTCCGGTGACCAAAACAGGACTTCCCATATATAAATCTTTACCTCCGGACCATTCCGGAACTCCTCGTGACGTCCGGGATCTCATCCGGGACTCCGAACAACATTCGGTAACCACATACAAACTTCCTTTATAACCCTAGCGTCATCGAACCTTAAGTGTGTAGACCCTACGGGTTCGGGAGACATGCAGACATGACCGAGACGTTCTCCGGTCAATAACCAACAGCGGGATCTGGATACCCATGTTGGCTCCCACATGTTCCACGATGATCTCATCGGATGAACCACGATGTCAAGGACTTAATCAATCCCGTATGCAATTCCCTTTGTCTAGCGGTATTGTACTTGCCCGAGATTCGATCGTCGGTATACCGATACCTTGTTCAATCTCGTTACCGGCAAGTCTCTTTACTCGTTCCGTAACACATCATCCCGTGATCAACCCCTTGGTCACATTGTGCACATTATGATGATGTCCTACCGAGTGGGCCCAGAGATACCTCTCCGTTTACACGGAGTGACAAATCCCAGTCTCGATTCGTGCCAACCCAACAGATACTTTCGGAGATACCTGTAATGCACCTTTATAGCCACCCAGTTACGTTGTGACGTTTGGTACACCCAAAGCATTCCTACGGTATCCGGGAGTTGCACAATCTCATGGTCTAAGGAAAAGATACTTGACATTAGAAAAGCTTTAGCATACGAACTACACGATCTTTGTGCTAGGCTTAGGATTGGGTCTTGTCCATCACATCATTCTCCTAATGATGTGATCCCGTTATCAACGACATCCAATGTCCATAGCCAGGAAATCATGACTATCTGTTGATCACAACGAGCTAGTCAACTAGAGGCTCACTAGGGACATATTGTGGTCTATGTATTCACACGTGTATTACGATTTCCGGATAATACAGTTATAGCATGAATAAAAGACAATTATCATGAACAAGGAAATATAATAATACTTTTATTATTGCCTCTAGGGCATATTTCCAACACGGCCGGGGCACGGCTTGGACGGCGGGAGGGCGGCCGGGGCAGGGCGGGAGGGGCGGCCGGCGGGAGGGCAGGGCGGCGGCGCGGCTTGGACGGCCTAGGCGACCGGGGCGTGGCTCCTCGATGCGGCTCCTCGAGGGGCGGTCGGCGGCCGGTCAGGGCGGGAGGGGAGGCGGGAGGGCGGTCGGGCCGCGGCGGCACAGGGGAGGCGGGAGGGGACGCCGGGGCGGGGAGGAGGACGCGCGGCCGGGGCGGAGAGGCGGCGGGGCGGTGCGCAACGGGGCTGAGAGGCGGCGGGGCGGTGCGCGACGGGGCGGGGAGGCGGAGGGGCGGCCGGGGATGGAGCACCAGGGCGCGGTGCGGCGGGAGGGCGGCCGGGTAGGGGCCGGAAGCCGGCGGCGGCCGGATCCGGGGAGGGGGAGCTGAAAACTCCCTCCCGCGCGAAACTGGCGAGGAAACCGGGTCGGGGAGGGGTTGGGCTTGCCAACCCCTGTTTCTACAGGCTGGGAAGGAGAATAGGGGTTGAGCCTCTAAATTTTTTTGAGGGTTTAAGGGTTAAGGGGTTCTATTCTTTGGGAATTTTTCGTTTCAACCCGTAAAAAAGTGGTTATTTTTGAGGGTTTGAGGGTTTAGGGGTACTACTAGTAATGCTCTAACACCGGCTAATAAAAAGGAGAAAGTATCCTATGGAAACATGGAAACTGGCGTTCGATTCAAAATGGGCGGTCCAGATCAATCAAGTTCGGCCCCACCAAATTGCTCTGTGATCTTTTGCAAAAAAGCACCCTTCGTATTCCTTCTTTCTCGCAATCTGTCTACTACTTTCAGATGTTTAGTACAGGGAAGTTAGCCAGCTGCAATTTAGTATATGATGTTTCTGAAATCATAATCTCATCTATATTGTCGACTTTGTTGATTGATATAATCTGATTTCCAGCATTGCTCAGTTACTGCTTGAGTTGTCCTCAGGAAACCTGGCGCACTGAATGTTTTTTTTTTCAAGAATGGCGTGTTGAATGTTTCTTTGGTCTGAATTCTGAAACTAGCTGTGCTCAGTTAGTACGTTCAAGGAACCATTTTAATTTTTTCTAGCAAGCTTTCACCACATTCAAGACTTCGACTCTTTGAGTAATCTGTTAAGGTTTTGTCTTTATACACTTGATTAATCAGGCTCATTCCTACATGTACAGATCGCCGTGGCTGCCAAAATAGACGGCGCCGCAGCTCTTAGATCTGGAGCAACAGGAGGGGAATTCCATGTCAACTCAAACAAGACCTTGCTTTCATAGAGAAAAACTACGGTGTTCTGTGCAAAGGAACAACCAGACCGGTGGGCTTTTTTTTGCAAAAAGACGTGGTGCAGATACAAAGGTGATCCAGCCCTAGCATGGGTGTGGGTTTTGGGCGAGCGGTAGAGGCTGAGAGGGGATAATCTTGCCGGATGGGCAGAGCGAGGGGAGCTCGGCGGTGTGCTCCGCGTCGGGGATAGCGGCCAGAATAGCCGGAATCCGGAGCGGCCAGATGTGGCGGCTGAGGGAGAGAAGAGGATGGGGATTAGGGTTAGATGGGTGTAGGTCGTGCGTTAAATAGGCTGGCTCAAAAAATTCCCACCGGCCGCGTTGGCAACTTAAATTTTGGATGTCCACGCGCGCCCTTGAAATTTCTGCCGCTTCTTTCTTTTTAGTCCACACGCCACACATAAGCAGGAGCCATCGATGAGGGTATGAATGGTGTATAAACAAGTAAAAGCTAGGCCAAGCAAGTAAGTCTGTGACAATTTCCGTGACGGTCCATCTATGTCCATCATGAAAGGGCTATCCTTTTGAGAGGGCAGTCACATCCTGGTGATCCATGACAATTTTTGTGACGGATAAGAAAAAACTGTCATCGACTATCATGATTTTCGTGAACGTCACCAGAAATCTGTAATGTATTAACAAATTTCTTGTAGTGATGGGAGGGGGCATGGTTGGTGGGTCCAAAGATAGTGGTGTGGTCGAAGTTGTTGTTGTTGGTGTCTTTTGAGGTGGCGGGAGGAGGCTTGGAAGCCGGTGATAGGTGATTGTGGGACCGGGAATGGGACGCATGACGCGGTCAATGGGGCCTACACGTTTTGCCGGAGCTAGCGGTGTGGTCAAAGATGTTGTTGGTGCTGTCTTTTGTAGTGGCGGGACGAGGCTTGGAAACTAGAGATGGGCGGTGGTAGGACCGGGAGAAAGGGGCTCATGGTAGGTGGGGCAAGCACGGCTCGCCAGAACCACCAAGTGATTACCTTTTATCCATTTTCGGGTGTAGATATTTTCTGTCTTTTTCCCCAGAGGTGACCTATGTTATCTAACCCACAAAAAGAATTGCTAATCGAAAGATGATTATGGCAAGTTCTTGTTTTCGCTAGAAGTTCCAGTTTCCTGGACCAAATACACACAATTTAAAGGAAAAAAAAAACATGCTAGGGCTTAAGGTCTTCACCTACAAATGTATACTTGCACTAAGGATTTCATCTATATCCAACATGGCTCAAGAAACACTATTACTATGTGTTGTCGACCTGTATGTGTAGGGGATGTGTCCTAATAACCCCATGACCAAAATGCAGCCGTATCGTGATTCTGTTGTCCAACCAAGGCCTTTACCATCTCGCGGGATTACCTTGATTATAAAGGATTTCTACAAACCAACACAATTGGCGTTTAATGACCAGACCTTTTTAATGAGCCTGCTGCATAAAGACATGTTTTAGTGTGTTAGTTCACTTTTTTTATTACGTATATAGTCTATATTGGAATATCTAAAACATCTTATAATTGTGAACAGGGGGTGTATCATTTTGTGTTAAGTTAAGTAATATAATTGGAAAGTACAATGTAGCCCTTAACTATTGTGCTAGCTGCCGCAATGAAAAATGGCAATATAACCTATAGGATTACTACTATCAACCACGAGAGTTAGAAGAAGAAAGGAAGGAATCACGGCCTACAAAAAAGTCTGTTGTAATTCATGCGGACGCAAACAACCAACAGTTTGTCACCGGCTCACCGCTCATGTTGGTCTTGAAAGCCTTGTATGTTGAGGGCGTTTGCAGTTCTCCTTATCACTTACTGCATGTTCAATGCATTTTTTATCTCCAGCAGGTGAGCAAGTGAAAGAAAAAGACGGACAATATGATTTTCGTTGTAATTTTAATTTTTACTTGTTGTTTGCGTCTTATTGTCCTTTGAATGTTTTCCTTGATAAATATCACATATGAGATGTTCTTTGGATGTTTTTTCAAAAAGTAAATTATGAACAAAATCCCTTATTTCCTAAATATGACAGGCAACAAATATTCATCAAAATAGCCAATGAAAACATGCATAACCAGTGGTGAATGGAGAAGGGGAAGAAGGTAGAGGATTGAAGAACGAAAGAGGATGGGTCAGAAGACCACTTCATTTATCACGATTTAGTGGAAATCCGTGTCAACACCTATAGCGCTCTCTCTCTCTCTCTTTCTCTCTCTCTCTCTCTCTCTCTCTCTCTCTCTCTCTCTCTCGCACACACACACACACACACACAAGCATATTTTACAAATTATTATACAAAATACTAACTAAATAGGCAGCAACTAACGATACTAACAAATAACATACAAACAACTAATAAACATTTCAAAACTTACATAAAAACAGAAAGAAAAATGATGAAGAAGGTGCTCGAGGAGGTCGTCCGGGCCAGCGGGGGATGGCTGGAGTGCCTCGGGAGGAGGATTCAACAAATAGAGGATATGAGCGGCAGGGGAGCGAGGCGGTGGCCAAGCAGGGCCCGATTGCCGAGAGGGGGGGGGAGGTGGGTGGAGGCATCGAACCGGCTGCTCATTAACCGGGGTAGACGAAGGTGAAGGGGCACGAGCTTAAGCCGAGTGTTTCCTATCATGCACTCGGCTTACACTTTTGGCATTTTATAAGATAAAAGAAATTTTGTATGCCTTATGTCCTTAAAGGGCACTCCGCTTATAGGGCCCGCCCTCATAGAGTTGTCAAGTGCGGTGAGGATGGACATGTGGCAGGCGCTTTGCCAAACTTCTGTTGTAAACGCGGGACAAAGTGAGTACTCCGTAGGCAACATGTGTTTCCCCGTAGTGAGCCATGCACTCTCAAGTTGTTTGTCGTCACAGTAAATACATGTTATGATACCTTACCTGGAAGAGATGGCAACCATATTACAAGACAAAGGTTAGTCATGCGGCGAGGCACTAAACTCAAACTTTTTTGTTAACTGGACTATACATAAGATCACCTGGCACGGTTCTGGTTTCCATTTTTCAAGTAAATAGGAGCATCAATTCAGATAATCTACACGAGAAAAGAAGGTACCCTTTTGTGTTAAATCGAGTAATATAATACACCCTCTGTTCCTATCCCTAAGTATAAGACTTTTTGGCAGTTTAATAAAGTAAGCTTGTAGTATATTCTTAGAAAGATATAATGTAGTCTTTAACTAGTATTAAGCATACAAGATAATGAGGAGATCCTCTTACAAATAGGATATAAAAATAAAAGTACATGGGCAGCCACATCCTACCACAAAACAACCTCTAGACCACTGACATGAATAGGAACCGGGTCTCCTTGAAAAACCGTCGGGAATTGATGCATCGCTCATACCAAGTTATGTACGAGCTTTTAACTATTGCGCTAGCTGCCACGATGGCCATAGCCCACAGGATTATTAATAAGATCAACTACGGGAGTAAAAATAAGGAAGGAATCACGGCCTAAAAAAGTTATTGTTGTAATTCATGCTTGTCACCTCTCATGCATATTGGCCGCCGACGTTTCGCCCCTGCCGGATCCGCGGCTCACCAGGCCGCTGGGCCAAACACCACTTGACGTACTCACCGTCGTCCGGCTGACGACGGCGTCGACCCCGACCGGGATGAGGAGGATAATAAGTTGGAGCCCCGAGGTAGCCCTCCTCCGCCTCATCACCTTCATCATCTTCCCAGTTGTCGATCTCGTCCGCCGCCAGACGCGAGCACGTCATCTCCCTAAGGCCGACGTCGCACCGGACCACGAGGAAGTCGTCGCGGATCAGATGCTCCAGCTCTTCCCTCCCGATGAACTGCTCGTGGCCGCATCCCGGGCCTTCTTCGTCGCCGGCAGCGGCAGGGCTCCTCAAGGCGCGCATGCGCGGGCGGGGGGAGTACAAGGGGTGGGAGTACAAGGGGTGGTAGTAATGGTCGTCGACTTCGGGTTTGGGGATGCCGGTGAACGAGCCGGTCTCGACCGGGAGCTCGTACGCGGTGTTGCCGGCGTGGTCCAGCAGGCTGAACTTGTACCACGCCTGGACGGGACGCCGGGTGCAGTCGTCGGTGAGCTGGATGTAGACAGAGGCGTGGTTGGATCTCGGGGCGGCGTCGCGGCCGTTGGGGTAGTAGTCCATGCGCCAGGACCCGCTGCCGACGGTGAAGCCCACGGAGGAGATCTTCTCGCCTGGGAGGACCGTCTTGGCCTGCGAGTAGCCGTCGATGCGCAGCAGGTGGAACCCGCTCACCGCTTTGGCGACGACGCTGGTGGCCGACCGCGACAAACGGCCAACGCCGGCG
This sequence comes from Triticum aestivum, assembly GCF_018294505.1. NCBI lineage: Eukaryota > Viridiplantae > Streptophyta > Magnoliopsida > Poales > Poaceae > Triticum > Triticum aestivum. The sequence goes on along the minus strand of NC_057795.1, from coordinate 633,407,920 downwards.
GCGGACATGGTTTAATTTGGTTGCGTTCGATCGACCTGGCCTGGTGGGGTGAGATACCTAACCTGATGAAGATCCGGTAAACAAGATCGGTGGCTAGCGAGGGCTTTCTAAGAAAATCTACCACCAACTTTTGCTCCAAGGCTCCAACAGAACTTACCATTTTTTCCGGGCTTGCAGGCAGCGTAATTTGTTTCTTTTTTAAGTTAGGGTACAATTGTTTTTTGGAGGGAAAAGAGCCAAATATTTTTCGCAAAAAAAAGGGAAAGAGCGCTCTCTCTCTCTCTCTCTCATGAAACAGTAAAGGAGCAACCACTTTTTTTACACTTGGCGGAGCAAACACTACAGGGAAAAAAACACGTTCGTCGTGTATCAAGTGTCAAAATACGGGTTCACGGCCTACTCCCACGTTTTTTTTAAGGTAAACTAGGGATTTTATTAAATGTTCACGACATCCGGAATACAAGCAATCTCCGGCATAACCCCCAGCCACACATGGCGGCCCACTGTGAGAGACGCAGCTCCCTTAACTAGCAAGTGGGCCTCAAAATTATTGTCTCTACTCTCGAAACGAAAATCAACAGAAGAAAAATTATTGCTACTAGTTTGAATCTCTCGAAGAATAGGAGCATAAGATGGAACACCTGCAGATTTTATGTTAGAAATCACTTCTCCACAATCTGAGGCAATGGCGAGATCCTATAGATTCAAATCTCGGGCTTGAGCTAGTGCTTCGCTGCATGCATGTGCCTCCAGACTTGCCGGGTCGGTGAGGCCATCAAAAACCATCGCAGATGCACCTAAAAACTTGCCAAATTTGTCACGGCATACAACTCCCGCTGCTCCTTTGACTCCTAAAGTTGACAGGCCCTCGTCACAGTTTAACTTTGCAGCCTCGCCAGGGGGCGGTAGCCACACTTTTGCTCTCGGTCGGTTCACTCGTACTTCATTTGCCCTGGGTCTGTGCGAATTAGCTATGTCTAGCTCCACCAAAAATCTCTTAATAAAACTCATAGTGGAAAGTGGGCTCTGAAATTCATTCTCATGGATGACCATTCTCCTGGCCCACCAAATTGCCCACATGGTCACTGAAATTCGAGCTAGGTCATGTTGATTTGTTGTCTCAAACAGCTAAAACAGCCAAAGCCTCGCATCTTCAGTTTGGTTCGATATCACATGCTCGACCAGTTCGTCATCCTCCAAAGCCCAAACACATCTTGTCATGCGGCAGCTTAGTAGCGAGTGGCGCCAAGTGTCCTCCTCCCACTACAAGAAATATGTTAACTAGTGACCTTCTGTGAGTGACCCCGGAAGAATTGGTCATAGATCTATGACCATTTGAGACCATTTGGTCAAAAGCTGTTCGGGGGGCTCCAAACCCTAAACCATTGCGACCATTTTGGTCAGAAAGGTCGTAATTTCCTTACATGAAATGGTCATAAAGCAAACAGCACTAGTCTGCTGCCTTATTTCTAGTTGTTAACGACCAATATAGATGGTCATAGCCTTGTAAATTGTGGTGGATTGCGATGACTAGGCGCCATCTCATCAGTTTTGCCTATGTGTCATGTCCATGTGTCAATTTTTGCCCTAGGTTGTGAAGCAGCCGATAATTCTGTTATTCCATAAATTCCCAAAAAATTCTCATAAATTGTTTGGATCATATCTTCATCAAATATGTCAAAAACCTTCCTTGCCTAGTTCAAAAATAATTCAACAATATTCATTTTCCTATTCTGTTTAAAGCAACACTTTGTGAAGGAAGTACCACTTTGGCATGCCCAAATAGTATCCATTTTCTACAGTGCTTTCCTATGCCCAAATATCCATGCTCCACCAAATGCCAGCTCAATCCATTCATTATTTTGAGCCCAGCTTCAACATTCGTATTTATGTCCAGTGTGGTACTTTGCAAAGCGAGTACCACCTAGGCTCCTCCTTTTGAGCTGAAAATTTGTGAAGACGGTCTTCTTAGTAACTGATCATCCTCAGCCAAAACTCACGCCCATTAGCCATGTACATTTCCCGTACCGCTAATCAAACACTTGGCTGCTAATTCATATTTGAGCATTGATCGGTCTCCTCGTAAGAATCTTATGTTGTAATTTTCTTCCTAGCACCTACCTGGGGAGTGCCCAACCCACCAGACATGCCTAGACCGCCCAGAACACATGGCAACGCCACGGTCACGCGGTAACCATGCGGCGGGCATGCGAGTTTACGCGCTCTAGAGTTGGGGCCCTCGGCCACCGCCCAAACCTCGACATATCGCCACGAAACCATGTATTTATGATTAAATAGGTACTTATGTACCTAGAAATGATTTTTGGAAAAAAGAAATAGCAAACTATGAGGCAGCCGTAGTTCAAATTTGACCCGCTTCCAGCTCAATCGGCGGAAATTTGTCTTTTTCACGAGAGGTGGATAAAAACTTTTTACACCCAACCATTTTGTCAATTGTGCATTAAATATGTCCTAGTATTTTAGAAAATTGATTTGGTCCAATTTTGCAACAATTATTTGGGAGGTCCTTCACAAAAAACCTCCTTTTGGGCACTCGAAAAATGGAAAATGGTTTTTTCATCCAAAGAAAATGAAAACTTTCTTAGGAAACATTGTTTGCCATTCCAATATGCACCCTTGTGCACAATATGAGATCATTTCAACAAACTATGCCATGGATGCGGCCATAAGATTGATCATTTGGCTAGAAAGCCATTGATCTCCACACGTGACAGCTCATTTCTGAGAACACTTTTTTAAAATAATTGCCGTATTACAAGTTTGTTATTCTTCCTGGGAACTTGGCCACATATAATGACACAATGCGAAGGTTTCCCAATTTTTTGATTTTTTTTGAATTATTTATGCCCGTTTCAAAATGCGGTCGAAACGGCGGGAATGACCGTTCCTAGCTAGTGGTTGAATCTTGGAATTTTTTTGGTGTTTCTCTGATTGAATAGGTACTTATGTACCTAGAAATTATTTTTGGGAAAAATAAAGAGCAAACTATAAGGCAGCTGCAGTTCAAATTTGACCCGTTTCCAACTGAATCAGCGGAAATTTGTCTTTTTCACCAGAGGTGGATAAAAACTTTTTACACTCAACCATTTTGTAAATTGTGCATTAAATATGTCCTAGTGTTTTAGAAAATTGATTTGGTCCAATTTTGCAACAATTATTTGGGAGGTCCTTCACAAAAAAACCTCTTTTGGGCACTCGAAAAATGGAAAATGGTTTTTTCGTCCAAAGAAAATGAAAAGTTCCTTAGGCAACATTGTTTGCCATTCCAATATGCACCCTTGTGCATAATATGAGATCATTTAAACAAACTATGCCATGGATGTGGCCATAAGATTGATCATTTGGCTTGAAAGCCATTGATCTCCACACGTGATAGCTCGTTTCTGAGAATACTTTTTTAAAATAATTGTCGTATTACAAGTTTGTTATTTTTCCTAGGAACTTGGCCACATATAATGACACAATGCGAAGGTTTCCCAATTTTTTGATTTTTTTGAATTTTTTATGCCTATTTCAAAATGCGGTCAAAACGGCGGGAATGACCGTTCCTAGCTAGTGGTTGAATCTTGGAATTTTTTTGGTGTTTATCTGATTAAATAGGTACTTATGTACCTACAAATGATTTTTAGGAAAAATAAAGAGCAAACTATAAGGCAGCTGCAGTTCAAATTTGACCCGTTTCCAGCTGAATCAGCGGAAATTTGTCTTTTTCACCAGAGGTGGATAAAAACTTTTTACACCCAACCATTTTGTCAATTGTGCATTAAATATGTCCTAGTATTTTAGAAAATTGATTTGGTCCAATTTTGCAACAATTATTTGGGAGGTCCTTCACAAAAAAAACCTCCTTTTGGGCACTCGAAAAATGGAAAATGGTTTTTTCGTCCAAAGAAAATGAAAAATTCCTTAGGCAACATTGTTTGCTATTCCAATATGCACCCTTGTGCACAATATGAGATCATTTCAACAAACTATGCCATGGATGTGGCCATAAGATTGATCATTTGGCTTGAAAGCCATTGATCTCCACACGTGATAGCTCGTTTCTGAGAACACTTTTTTAAAATAATTGCCGTATTACAAGTTTGTTATTTTTCCTGGAAAGTTAGCCACATATAATGACACAATGCGAAGGTTTTCCAATTTTTTTATTTTCTTTTGAATTATTTATGCCCGTTTCAAAATGCGGTCAAAACAGCGGGCATGATCGTTCCTAGCTAGTGGTTGAATCTTGGAAAAATTTTGATGTTTCTCTGATTAAATAGATACTTTTGTACCTAAAAATGATTTTTAGAAAAAAATAAAAAGCAAACTATGTGGCAGCTGCAGTTCAAATTTGACTCGCTTCTAGCTGAATCGACGAAAATTTGTCTTTTTCACCAGAGGTGGATCAAAACTTTTTACACCCAACCATTTGGTCAATTGTGCATTAAATATGGCCTAGTATTTTATAAAAATGATTTTTTCCAATTTTGCAACAATTATTTGGTAAGTTCTTCACAAAAAAACCTTATTTGGGGCACTTGGAAAATGGAAAATGATTTTTTCGTCTAAAGAAAATGAAAATTTCCTTAGGCCACATTGTTTGCCATTCCAATATGAACCCTTGTGCACAATATGAGACCATTTTTTTGTTTTTTCATGTGTAAAAGTAGAAGAAAAACAAAAGGAAAAGCACAATTATATGTGCTCTATTCTCATTGGTGGGTTTAGTTGTCACATGGATCGATGACATGGCGCCCATCCATCCGTCCAACTCTCCACCTCTCCATCCAGCCATCCATCCGCAGCCCAAACCCTAACCCGCACTCGCATCCTCCTCCCTCAGCTCCTCGCCACTGCCACCTCCTCCCAGATCTCCCTCTCGCCATCCCAACCCCGCCGCCGGCCTCCCCCCATCCCAGCTGCCGACGACCTCCTCATTGCCCCCAGCACTGACCATCCTCCGTTCTACCACCCCTCCTGTCCGAGTCGCCACCTCGAGACCAAATCTCGCGAGCCAATTCCCCTTCCCTCCCTGCACCCCCACGCGCGCGATCCAGGCGGAGATGGACGACGCCGCCGCCGCCGCCGTCGCCCCCCATCCCCACCGTCGACGTCCACTGAGGGAGTCCTGGACTAGGAGGTGTCCGGATAGCCGAATTATCATCATCGGCCGGACTCCAAGACTACGAAGATACAAGATTGAAGACTTCGTCCCGTGTCCGGATGGGACTTTCCTTGGCGTGGAAGGCAAGCTTGGCGATACGGATATGTAGATCTCCTACCATTGTAACCGACTCTGTGTAACCCTAGCCCTCTCCGGTGTCTATATAAACCGGATGGTTTTAGTCCGTAGGACAAACAACAATCATACCATAGGCTAGCTTCTAGGGTTTAGCCTCCTTGATCTCGTGGTAGATCCACTCTTGTAACACCCATCATCAATATTAATCAAGCAGGACGTAGGGTTTTACCTCCATCAAGAGGGCCCGAACCTGGGTAAAACATCGTGTCCCTTGTCTCCTGTTACCATCCACCTAGACGCACAGTTCGGGACCCCCTACCCGAGATCCGCCGGTTTTGACACCGACATTGGTGCCTTCATTGAGAGTTCCTCTGTGTCGTCACCGATAGGCTCGATGGCCTCTTCGATCATCAACAACGACGCAGTCCAGGGTGAGACCTTCCTCCCCGGACAGATCTTCGTATTCGGCGGCTTTGCACTGCGGGCCAATTCACTTGGCCATCTGGAGCAGATCAAAAGCTACGCCCCTGGCCGTCAGGTCAGATTTGGAAGTTTGAACTTCACGGCCGACATCCGCGGGGACTTAATCTTCGATGGGTTTGGGCCACAGCCAAGCGCGCCGCACTGTCACGATGGGCATGATTTAGCTCTGCAGCCGGACAGTACCCTGGAGGCCGCACTCGAGTCCGCCCCGATCTTCAATTCGGAGCCGGCTGCGTAGATCGAGGACGGATGGCTAGACACCGCCTCGGGGGCTGCAACCTCTACGGCGATAGAGCCGAACACTGACCTTGTCCCTCATGAAGCTCGTGACTCCGAGGTGTCGGACTCCTTGCCGGACTCCGAACCTCCCACGCCCCCTCCAATCGAATCCGATTGGGCGCCGGTCATGGAGTTCACCGCAGCGGACATCTTTCAACACTCACCTTTTGGCGACATCTTGAGTTCGCTAAAGTATCTCTCGTTATCAGGAGAACCCTGGCCGGACTACGGTCAGGACGGTTGGGATGCGGACGACAAAGAAATTCAAAGCCCACCCACCACCCACTTAGTAGCCACTGTCGACGATCTAACCGACATGCTAGACTACGACTCCGAAGACATCGACGGTATGGACGACGATGCCGGAGACGACCAAGAACCAGCGCCTACCGGGCACTGGAAAGCCACCTCATCATATGACATATACATGGTGGATATCCCAAAGGATGGGAATGGCGAAGCAACAGCGGAGGATGACCCCTCCAAGAAACAGCCCAAGCTCCGGCGTCAGCGGCGCCACTCTAAATCCCGCCACAGCAAGAATAAAGATTCCGGCACCAGAGATAATAACACACTGGACAGTGCCGAAGACAACCCACTCCAGCAAGATTCAGCGCAGGAGGACGGAGACGCCAGCCCTCATGAGAGAGCGGCAGAAGAAGAGGTAAAGGATTATATGCCTCCCTCCGGAGACGAGGCAAGCCTCGACGATGACGAATTCGTCATGCCTGAGGATCTCGTCGAACAAGAGCGTTTTAAACGCAGGCTTATGCCACGGCAAACAGCCTCAAGAAAAAGCAGCAACAGCTTAGAGCTGATCAAGATCTGCTAGCCGACAGATGGACTGAAGTCCTCGCAGCCGAAGAGCATGAGCTCGAACGCCCCTCCAAAAGTTACCCTAAATGCAAGCTGCTCCCCCGATTAGAGGAGGAGCCATATGAACCTGCATCACCAGCAGACAATACGGCTGATCGACCACCCCGCGGTCGCGACAGAGAGGCCCCTAGGCCCTTCACTAGAACCGTACCCTGGCATCGCTCGAAGAGCACAAAGCCACAGGGGAACGCTCCGGACTTGCGAGATATATTGGAGGATAAGGCAAGAAAATCAAGATCAATCTATGGATCGCGTGGGCGCCCCATGATACGTGACGACAACCGTCGCGCTGGACACAGTAAGTCCGGCCGGGCCGAACAAAATAGACAAAGCTCTTTCGAGCTCCGTCGTGATATCGCCCAGTACAGAGGCACCGCACACCCACTATGCTTCATAGACGAAGTAATGGATCATCAAATCCCCCAAGGGTTTAAACCCGTGAACATTGAATCCAACGATGGCACAACAGACCCTGCGGTTTGGATCGAAGACTATCTCCTTCATATCCACATGGCCCGCGGTGATGATCTTCATGCCATCAAATATCTCCCACTCAAACTCAAAGGACCAGCCCGGCATTGGCTTAACAGCTTGCCTGGAGAGTCAATCGAGAGTTGGGAAGACTTGGAAGCCGCATTCCTCGATAACTTCCAAGGCACGTATGTGCGACCACCAGACGGCGATGACCTAAGCCACATAATTCAGCAGCCAGACGAATCGGCCAGACAATTTTGGACACGGTTCTTAACTAAGAAGAACCAAATCGTCGACTGTCCGGATGCAGAGGCCCTAGCGGCCTTCAAGCACAACATCCGCGATGAGTGGCTTGCCCGGCACCTAGGACAGGAAAAGCCGAAATCCATGGCAGCCCTCACATCACTCATGACCCGCTTCTGCGCAGGTGAGGACAGCTGGCTAGCACGCAGCAATAACCTCAGCAAAAATTCTGGCAGTCCGGATTTCAAGGACCGTAATGGCAGGTTGCGTCGCAACAAAAACAAACGCCGCATTAACGGCGATAACAGTGAAGATACGATAGTCAATGCCGGATTCAGAGGCTCTAAACCCGGTCAGCGGAAAAAGCCATTCAAAAGAACTACTCCGGGTCCGTCCAATTTGGACCGAATACTCGACCGCTCGTGCCAGATACATGGCACCCCCGAAAAGCCAGCCAACCACACCAACAGGGACTGTTGGGTATTCAAACAGGCAGGCAAGTTAATTGCCGAAAACAATGACAAGGGGCTGCACAGCGATGACAAGGAAGAGACCTGACCGCCGAACAATAGAGGATAGAAGGGTTTCCCCCCACAGGTGCGGACGGTGAACATGATATACGCAACGCACATACCCAAAAGGGAGCGGAAGCGTGCACTCAGGGATGTATATGCGATGGAGCCAGTTGCCCCGAAGTTCAATCCATGGTCCTCCTGCCCAATCACTTTTGACCGAAGGGACCACCCCACCAGCATCCGCCATGGCGGATTCGCCGCATTGGTTCTAGACCCAATCGTCGATGGATTTCACCTCACCAGAGTCCTGATGGACGGCGGCAGCAGCCTGAACCTGCTTTATCAGGACACAGTGCGCAAAATGGGCATAGACCCCTCAAGGATTAAACCTACCAAGACGACCTTTAAAGGCGTCATACCAGGTGTAGAAGCCAATTGTACAGGCTCAGTTACACTGGAAATGGTCTTCGGATCCCCGGATAACTTCCGAAGCGAGGAGTTAATCTTCGACATAGTTCCGTTCCGCAGCGGCTATCATGCTCTGCTCGCACGTACCGCGTTCTCAAAGTTCAACGCGGTGCCACACTACGCATACCTCAAGCTCAAGATGCCAGGCCCTCGAGGAGTCATCACGGTCAACGGAAACACTGAACGCTCTCTCTGAATGGAGGAACATACAGCGGCTCTCGCGGCAGAAGTACAGTGCAGCCTCTTAAGGCAATTCTCGAGTCCGGCCGTTAAGCGACCGGACACGGCTAAACGCGCCCGGAGTAACATGCAACAAGACCACCTGGCACGTTCCGAGCATGCGTAGCAGTGCGGCCCCAACCCCAGCCCCTGCAAAACGTCAAGACAGGTCCGTCGCATACACCATTACGCTCTGAAGATACCATGGGCATGGGGAGAGGGGCACGACCACGATAGGCCCAGAATACGGCTTAACCACACTAGGGGCTCTCAAGTGTGTCGTTCTTTTTTTCTTTTCTTTTTATTTTTACCCACAGGATTCCGTTCGTCAGAGGCCCTGTCCGGCAGTAGACCTGCCGAACTCACGATGCAACAGCCAGGAAAGGAGAAAGGCTACACCGAATATCCAGGTGGTCTCCATTACGAGCATTAAATCTGTTTTATGCACCATTCCGCAGCCTACCCCTGGAGGGGGACATGTTTAACAGTCCCATCCCTTGCTTATCGCACCATTTGTATCGTTCTGCACTTACAGCAGTTTTTCTTGATAAGTAATGCAGCACCTTTTTGCTTCCAATTGCATTTCTCTCTTATAGATATGTTCATTTGTGACATGTCGCATCCGTACGTTTTGGTACGGCTAAATACACCAGGGGCTTATGTTTCCCGCATCATGGTGTGATAAGTCTGAACACTTTCACAAGTGCGGCACCCCGAACTTATAGCATTATATGCATCGGCTCCAAATCATGTCTTGGGTCAACAGTTGAGATCCTGGAGCTCTTGCTGTACCTCCGCCACCCGCGCCTCCTGCTTCTCTCGCTCGGTGCGCTCCGCGGCTGCATTGCGTTCGGCCGCGGCCACCGCCTCTTTCAGGGTCGCCACCTCGTTAGTGGCCCCTGCAATACCCATGTTATCCTTGTCATTCTTTTTGCAACCAAAATCCTTTTCTGTAAGGTACAATTTTAATAAGGTGTTACTCACCTTCCTTGTCCCCGAGCTGCTTCTTGGCAGGGCCGAGCTCGTTCTTGGACCGCTCGAGGCTTTCCTTCAATGTATTGACCTCCGCAGTCAGTGCGGCAGAGGTCAGCAGCGCAGCCTGCAATCCCATATTGACATATTTTTATGACTCCTGCGTATATCTTCTTAGATCCTCAGTCCGGCTTTTCTTTCCGAACACCGAACCGAGCATCAGGGGCTACTGTCTGTGCGGTACTACTTTACATATATCAAAATTCTTACCTCAAAGCCTGTTAGAAGGCTGCTGCAGGCTTCGGTCAGCCCGCTCTTGGCGAGCTGCACCTTCTGAATCACCGCACTCATAATAGTGCGGTGTTCCTCTTCAATGGAGGCGCCATTGAGCGCCTCCAGCAAGCTATCCGGCGCCTCCGGTTGGACGGAAGCTGCTGGTGTCACGGTCTTACCCTTCTTACAAAGGGGCCGCCCGCCGGACTCCGGAGCCACTATGGGATCCGGAGCCGAGTCCGGTGCAAAGTCCGGGAGGTTGTCCTGCGACACCTCCGGGGCCTCCTCCTCCTGGCGGGTCCCTTCCCGGGATCCCACCTCGGCATCGTCCATGTCACGGGGGGTGGAGGCGGTCGGAAGAGAATCCATATCCGACGCACCTAAGGACCCGCTCGACGAAGCGGGAAGATCTTCCTTGGGCGGACTGCAGGGTTGTATGCGGCATTAGAAAGACATTGTGTGGCAAAAAAGAAAAACCATGAAGTTATTCGGGAGTCCGAATACTCACGATCTCGCCAGGGGCTTGGCCCTTGGAGGCCAGTCCTCGTCGTCGTCACTGGCGTTGGTAGAGCAGTCCGGGGGAAGAGTGTTTCCCTTCTTGGACCCTTCAGCCTCCCTCGTTAGGGAGGCCTTCCTTTTCTTCTCTCCCCCCACTGGGGGAGAGGCTTTCTTCTTCTCCTCCTCACCTTCGTGAGAGGAGTCGGCCTCGGAATCGTCATCCGATAGCACCTGAAAACGGGAACTCTTCCGAGTCCCCGTGGCCTTCTTCTTGGCCTTCTTCTCCGGCACCACGTGGGGTGCCGGAGCCAGCAGCCCCGTTAGACGGGCGTCCGCTGGGTCCTCTGGCAATGGGGCCGGACAGATAGTCCGCTCGGCCTTCGCCAGCCAGTCCTATCAAAGGAAAGGGAGTTTAGATCCCGCATAGAGTCAAACTATGGAAAACAAGCGTCCCGTAAAGGACAAAATCGCTTACCTCGTCAGCCGGACGCTGCGAGCTGAATCCGCGATCTTCGGTAGCAGATGCGGGAGCCTCGGCGCCCTTGAACAGCACCTTCCAGACATCTTCGTACGTAGTGTCAAAGAGCCCGCTCAAAGTCTGGTGCTGCGCCGGATCGAACTCCCACATGTTGAAGCCCCGTCGTTGGCACGGGAGGATCCGGCGGATGAGCATGACCTGGACCACGTTGACAAGCTTGAGCTTCTTGTCCACCAGCTTTTGGACGCATGCTTGGAGTCCGGTCAGCTCCTCCGAATCACCTCAAGTCCGGCCGCTCTCTTTCCAGGAGGTGAGCCGTGTGGGGATGCCAGATCTGAATTTGGGGGCCGCTGCCCATTTGGGGTCACGCGGCTCGGTGATGTAGAACCCCCCCCCCCCCGATTGCCACCCCTTGATGGTTTCCACGAAAGTGCCCTCAAGCCAAGTAACGTTGGACATCCTGCCCACCATGGCGCCTCCGCACTCCGCTTGGCTGCCCTTGACAACCTTCGGCTTGACACTGAAGGTCTTGAGCCACAAGCCGAAGTGGGGCTGGATGCAGAGGAAGGCCTCACACACGACGATAAACGTCGAGATGTTGAGGATGAAATTCGGGGCCAGATCGTGGAAATCCAGGCCGTAGTAGAACATGAGCCCCCGGACAAAGGGATGGAGTGGGAAGCCCAGTCCGCGGAGGAAATGGGTAAGAAATACTACCCTCTCATGGGGCCTGGGGGTGGGGATGAGCTCTCCCTCATCGGGGAGCCGATGCGCGATGTTGCTGGACAAATATCCGGCGCTGCGCAGCTTCTGGATGTGCCCCTCCGTAACGGAGGAGGCCATCCACTTGCCTCCCGCTCCGGACATAGTTGGAGGAGGTTGAGGTGAGATGTGCGGACTTGGGCGCTGGAGCTCGAGTTCGCAGAGATGGATAAGCCAAGGAGGAAGAAGGCGCAGGTAAAAGGGTTGGATCTTTATCCCCTTATATGGGCGGACAAAAATATGCATCCCCACCGGCCTGATAAAACTCGCTTATTCCCCAAGCGCCGCAATCAATGGTGCGGTTGGTTACCCACGTCCGTATTGATGGGAATCTCGGAATAAGGGGAACATGATCCCTGCTTCGACAAGACGTGCCAAGGAAACCGCTTCGCTAAACGCGCTGAGGTGGTACAATAAAAACAATTCGAGTAAAGGCTTGGTAGTGGCGTGACGACACGCCACGAAATACGTCAGCAGATTGAACTTGTGTAAATATTATTCTCTCTACGGTGGTATGTGGAAATTATTTTGCAGAGCCGGACACTATCCTGGTGTTCACAATCTTCTATAAATTATTCGGAGGAGGAACCCGCCTTGCAATGCCGAAGACAATATGCGCGCCGGACTCGTCGTCATTGAAGCCTAGTTCAGGGGCTACTGAGGGAGTCCTGGACTAGGGGGTATCCGGATAGTCGAACTATCATCATCGGCCGGACTCCAAGACTACAAAGATACAAGATTGAAGACTTTGTCCCGTGTCCGGATGGGACTTTCCTTGGCGTGGAAGGCAAGCTTGGCGATACGGATATGTAGATCTCCTACCATTGTAACCGACTCTGTGTAACCCTAGCCCTCTCCGGTGTCTATATAAACCGGATGGTTTTAGTCCGTAGGACGAACAACAATCATACCATAGGCTAGCTTCTAGGGTTTAGCCTCCTTGATCTCGTGGTAGATCTACTCTTGTAACACACATCATCAATATTAATCAAGCAGGACATAGGGTTTTACCTCCATCAAGAGGGCCCGAACCTGGGTAAAACATCATGTCCCTTGTCTCTTGTTACCATCCGCCTAGACGCACAGTTCGGGACCCCCTACCCGAGATTCGCCGGTTTTGACACCGACAGCCACCACCTCCTCGAGCAGGCGAGGCGGATTGGCGGCCTTGGCCATGCCGATCTGGCAGACACAGCCTCGATCCAGAGGGAGGGATTTGGCAGCCATGGTGATGGGGGTCGCCTCCCTCCTCCCTCCCCTCGACGCCCTCCATGGTGATGGCTCCGTTCCCTCGACGCCCGGCGGTCATCCTCCCTTAGGCCACCCGCCCAACTTCGTCTTCCCACAGCAGCTCACCCGCCCCTCCTCCTCCTCCTCCCCGACACGCCTCTTCCCGTCGTCGTCCACAGGTACGTCTGAATTGCCTCCTCCTCCCGCCAATCCTTCGCTTCCCCATGGCCCTGGGCCGGCACTGACGGTTTCCTGGCTCTCGCAGGCGATTCCAGCATGGTGGTCGTCGGCTCCGCGGACACCTTTGAGGACATCCATGCCAAGGTGCAAGGTGCGGCGCCGATCCCCTCCCTTCTCGCCCTAGCTTTTCTACCAATTCTTCACACTATTGTTGACAGTACTATGCGTGTGCAAGTTTCCCTCTCACGTGTGTTGCCTTTTGCAGTGGAGAAGCTCCCCGCCGTCTTCTACTACACGGCTGTCTGGTGTGGGTCGTGTAAGTGTCGTCTCCGTGCCATGAATTGGGATTTCAGTGTGTGACTGGAGAGAGCTACTGTTCTGTTGTTTGGTGTTGCAGGTCGGGTGATGGCACCTGTGATCAAGAAGATGAGCAGGCAGTACCCCAAGATACCCGTGTACAAGGTGGACATCGACATGGTGATTATGGACTATTATACAACACATCATCCTCTGTTTTTACACGCAGTTGTGGAAGAAAATACTTTTACTTATTGCAAGTCGCGACTGTCATGCGTATGTTATGAATTCAGAAACTATAACATGTTTTTTTGCCATGATGAAGGAGTAAACTAAACAATTAAGTTGCTAGTTCAGTATGTGAGTTGCATCATGAGATGCTGCTGATAAGAGAGAGGCACTCTCTCCGTTGTATTTTTTGTTTATTGTCTTTAGTTAATGCGTCCCCATGTCTTGGTAGGTAATCAGTATCATGTCCATGTTTATGTCATGCGATGCTGCTGATAAGTCTGAAATTTTGCGTGCCCAAAATCTAGGCGTCCCAGTTTAATTGGGCAGCAGTTACTGTCGTTGTAGCTACGCTTCTGGTTGTTGCGAGAAAATGCTCACTTCTGGGTGCGAGAAAATGGTCTTGCGGTCTTAATTTTTTTATCCAGTGGATTAGGGTCAGATATCATGCCATGTTGTGATGTTTGCTTATTAGGTATGTGCATTGATCTATTCTTGCTAGATGTGCAGCAACGAATTGAGAGATATGATACTGATTCCTTTCTTATTCAGTGTAAATTTATTACATAAACATGTGGACGGCACTATGACTGTAGCAGAGTTGGTGATATGATACTGATTTCTTTCTTGTTCAATGTAAATTTAGTTTGAGGAGAGTTGGTGATAAACACTTACAAGTTCATGAATAACTAAGCAACTGTGATGCTGAAAAAACACTTCCTGCTGAGTATAGTATGACTCCATATTTGGCAACCACATGTCACAAGAACACCTTGAGACCGCTATTCGCTAAATACCTGTTACTTTTGTTATTCTTTGTTCTATCTTGTTCTATCTTGTTCTGCCTTGTCCTTTTCTAATTGGGGAAAAGCAATAATCCTGTTTGTCTTTTGCTCAAGCGAATTTTTATGTACGTACTATTTCCCCCCTGATAAAGTAGTTGATTGATTTGAATATACGCATATGATGCAGCACTGGACATGAAGTACATCACAAGGGTCAAGGATTAGGAAGGCTACCCTTCCATGGCAACTCGTCAACAAGGCCAACGGAGAGGCTCTCAAGCACTCCCTCAGCCAATCTCACCCTGTAACTAACCTGCTTTTCTTCAGTTCATCCATTCATTCATCTTTAATTCTGCTATCCGATGCATGCGTGCACAGTGGATCTTTCATGATTTTGGCAAATTTAGACATATCAGACTATCTGCAAGCACACCACATGCGACACATTTCGAATGCCTACTTTCTCTGCTTTCATACTAGTAGTGATTCTGCACATGGAAAATAGAATGGGCAAAGATTGAATGAAAATTGTAAACTCTGTAGTGGCTTCTTTGTTGGATGTGAAGAAAACTGTGAATTGCATTCTTTTTGAAACAGAAATTACGAATTGCATCGACATAATTCATTTTCCTTTGTTAATGTTTACTGCTGATGGTGATTAAGTTGTCTTTCCATGTATGCTCTCGCAATTTAAACTAATTTTGCATGCTTCTTCCATGCATGTTTGCAGCTACATCTCTGGGTACAAGAACCAGTTCTAGAACTTCATCAAGCACCTGTGCAAGATGGGTGATGAGGTAGTACATTTTTCTACTGTCATTGGTTGAGTACTACTGAATACTGATTGTTGGGGAACGTAGTAATTTCAAAAAATTTCCTACGCACACGCAAGATCATGGTGATGGCATAGCAACGAGAGGGGAGAGTGTTATCCACGTACCCTCGTAGACCGTAAGCGGAAGTGTTAGCACAACGCGGTTGATGTAGTCGTACGTGTTTACGATCCAACCAATCCAAGCACCGAACGTACGGCACCTCCGAGTTCAACACACGTTCAGCTCGATGACGATCCCCGGGCTCCGATCCAGCAAAGCTTGGGGGATGAGTTCCGTCAGCACGACGGCGTGGTGACGATGATGATGTTCTACCGGCGCAGGGCTTCGCCTAAGCTTCGCGACGATATGACCGAGGTGGAATATGGTGGAGGGGGGCACCGCACACGGCTAAGGAACGATCCGTAGATCAACTTGTGTGTCTATGGGTGCCCCCCCCCCCCGCCCCCGTATATAAAGGAGCCAGGGGGGAGGAGGCGGCCGGCCAAGGAGGGCGCGCCAAGGGGGGAGTCCTACTCCCACCGGGAGTAGGACTCCCTTCTTTCCTAGTTGGAATAGGAGAAGGGGGGAAAGAGGAGGAAGAGGGCAAGGAAAGGGGGGGCGCCGCCCCCCTTCCCTTGTCCTATTCGGACTAGGAAGGGGAGGGGCGTGCGGCCCCCTCCTGCCTCCTTCCCTCTTCTCCCTCGAGGCCCATGTAGGCCCAATAACCCCCCGGGGGGGTTCCGGTAACCTCCCGGTGCTCCGGTAAAATGCCGATTTCACCCGGAACGATTCCGATGTCCAAATATAGGCTTCCAATATATCAATCTTTATGTCTCGACCATTTCAAGACTCCTCGTTACGTCCGTGATCACATCTAGGACTCCGAACAAACTTCGGTACATCAAAACTTATAAACTCATAATAAAACTGTCATCGTAACGTTAAGCGTGCGGACCCTACGGGTTCGAGAACTATGTAGACATGACCTAGAACTATTCTCGGTCAATAACCAATAGCGGAACCTGGATGCTCATATTGGTTCCTACATATTCTAAGAAGATCTTTATCGGTCAAACCGCATAACAACATACGTTGTTCCATTTGTCATCGGTATGTTACTTGCCCGAGATTTGATCGTCGGTATCCAATACCTAGTTCAATCTCGTTACTGGCAAGTCCCTTTACTCGTTCTGTAATGCATCATCCCGTAACCAACTCATTTGGTCACATTGCTTGCAAGGCTTATAGTGATGTGCATTACCAAGAGGGCCCAGAGATACCTCTCCGACAATCGGAGTGACAAAACCTAATCTCGAAATACGCCAACTCAACATGTACCTTCGGAGACACCTGTAGTACTCCTTTATAATCACCCAGTTACGTTGTGACGTTTGGTAGTACCCAAAGTGTTCCTCCGGTAAACGGGAGTTGCATAATTCTCATAGTTACAGGAACATGTATAAGTCATGAAGAAAGCAATAGCAATATACTAAACGATCAAGTGCTAGGCTAACGGAATGGGTCATGTCAATCACATCATTCTCCTAATGATGTGATCCCATTAATCAAATGACAACACATGTCTATGGTTAGGAAACATAACCATCTTTGATTAACGAGCTAGTCTAGTAGAGGCATACTAGTGACTATATGTTTGTCTATGTAGTCACACATGTATCATGTTTCCGGTTAATACAATTCTAGCATGAATAATAAACATTTATCATGATGTGAGGAAATAAATAATAACTTTATTATTGCCTCTAGGGCATATTTCCTTTAGTCTCCCACTTGCACTAGAGTCAATAATCTAGATTACATAGTAATGATTCTAACACCCATGGAGTCTTGGTGCTGATCATGTTTTGCTCGTGAGAGTGGCTTAGTCAACGGGTCTGCAACATTCAGATCCGTATGTATCTCGCAAATCTCTATCTCTCCCACTTGGACTTGGTCCTGAATGGAATTGAAGCGTCTCTTGATGTGCTTGGTCCTCTTGTGAAATCTGGATTCCTTTGCCAAGGCAATTGCACCAGTATTGTCACAGAAGATTTTCATTGGTCCCGATGCACTAGGTATGACACCTAGATCGGAAATGAACTCCATCATCCAGACTCCTTCATTTGCTGCTTCCGAAGCAGCTATGTACTCCGCTTCACATGTAGATCCCGCCACGACGCTTTGTTTAGAACTGCACCAACTTACAGCTCCACCGTTTAATAAAAACATGTATCCGGTTTGCGATTTAGAATCGTCCGGATCAGTGTCAAAGCTTGCATCTACGTAACCATTTACGACTAGCTCTTTGTCACCTCCATATACGAGAAACATACCCTTAGTCCTTTTCAGGTATTTCAGGATGTTCTTGACCGTTGTCCAGTGATCCACTCCTGGATTACTTTGGTACCTTCCTGCCAAGCTTATTGCTAAGCATACGTCAGGTCTGGTACACAGCATTGCATACATGATAGAGCCTATGGCTGAAGCATAGGGAACATCTTTCATTTTCTCTCTATCTTCTGATGTGGTCGGGCATTGAGTTTGACTCAACTTCACACCTTGTAGTACGGGCAAGAACCCTTTCTTTGCCTGATCCATTTTGAACTTTTTCAAAATTTTATCAAGGTATGTGCTTTGTGAAAGTCCTATTAAGCGTCTTGATCTATCTCTATAGATCTTGATGCCCAATATATAAGCAGCTTCACCGAGGTCTTTCATTAAAAAACTTTTATTCAAGTATTCCTTTATGCTATCCAGAAATTCTATATCATTTCCAATTAATAATATGTCATCTACATATAATATCAGAAATGCTAAAGAGCTCCCACTCACTTTCTTGTAAATACAGGCTTCTCCAAAAGTCTGTATAAAACCATGTGCTTTGATCACACTATCAAAGCGTTTATTCCAACTCCGAGATGCTTGCACCAGTCCATAAATAGAACGCTGGAGCTTGCACACTTTGTTAGCACCTTTTGCATCTACAAAACCTTCTGGCTGCATCATATACAACTCTTCTTCCAGAAATCCATTCAAGAATGCAGTTTTTGTTGGGGAACGTAGCAGAAATTCAAAAAATTTCCTACGAATCACCAAGATCTATCTATGGAGAGACCAGCAACGAGTAGAAAGAGAGTGCATCTACATACCCTTGTAGATCGCTAAGCGGAAGCGTTCAAGTGAACGGGGTTGATGGAGTCGTACTCATCGTGATTCAGATCACCGATGATCCTAGTGCCGAACGGACGGCACCTCCGCGTTCAACACACGTACAGCTCGACGATGTCTCCCACGCCTTGATCCAGCAAGGAGAGAGGGAGAGGTTGAGGAAGACTCCATCCAGCAGCAGCACAACGGCGTGGTGGTGATGGAGGAGCGTGGCAATCCTGCAGGGCTTCGCCAAGCACCTACAGGAGAGGAGGAGGTGTCACGGGAGGGAGGGAGGCGCCAAGGGCTCAGGTATGGATGCCCTCCCTCCCCTCCACTATATATAGGGGCAGGGGAGAGGGGGGAGGCGCAGCCTTGCCCCCTCCTCCAAGGAAGGGGTGCGGCTAAGGAGGGGGGAGGAGTCCATCCTCCCCAAGGCACCTCGGAGGTGCCTTCCCCCTTTAGGACTCTCCCCTTTTTCCTATATCTTGGCGCATGGGCCTCTAGGGGCTGGTGCCCTTGGCCCATGTAGGCCAAGGCGCACCCCCTACAGCCCATGTGGCCCCCCGGGGCAGGTGGCCCCACCCGGTGGGCCCCCGGGACCCTTTCGGTGGTCCCGGTACAATACCGATGACCCCGAAACTTGTCCCGATGGCCGAAACAGGACTTCCTATATATAAATCTTTACCTCGGGACCATTCCGGAACTCCTAGTGACGTCCGGAATCTCATCCGGGAATCCGAACAACATTCGGTAACCACATACAAACTTCCTTTATAACCCTAGCGTCATCGAACCTTAAGTGTGTAGACCCTACGGGTTCGGGAGACATGTAGTCATGACCGAGATGTTCTCCGGTCAATAACCAACAGCGGGATCTGGATACCCATGTTGGCTCCCACATGTTCCACGATGATCTCATCGGATGAACCACGATGTCAAGGACTCAATCAATCCCGTATACAATTCCCTTTGTCTAGCGGTATGGTACTTGCCCGAGATTCGATCGTCGGTATACCGATACCTTGTTCAATCTCGTTACCGGCAAGTCTCTTTACTCGTTCCGTAACACATCATCCCGTGATCAACCCCTTGGTCACATTGTGCACATTATGATGATGTCCTACCGAGTGGGCCCAGAGATACCTCTCCGTTTACACGGAGTGACAAAATCCCAATCTCGATTCGTGCCAACCCAACAGACACTTTCAGAGATACCCGTAGTGTACCTTTATAGCCACCCAGTTACGTTGTGACGTTTGGCACACCCAAAGCAATCCTACGGTATCCGGGAGTTGCACAATCTCATGGTCTAAGGAAATGATACTTGACATTAGAAAAGCTTTAGCATACGAACTACATGATCTTGTGCTAGGCTTAGGATTGGGTCTTGTCCATCACATCATTCTCCTAATGATGTGATCCCGTTGTCAACGACATCCAATGTCCATGGTCAGGAAACCGTAACCATCTATTGATTAACGAGCTAGTCAACTAGAGGCTTACTAGGGACATGGTGTTGTCTATGTATCCACACATGTATCTGAGTTTCCTATCAATACAATTCTAGCATGGATAATAAACGATTATCATGAACAAGGAAATATAATAATAATCAATTTATTATTGCCTCTAGGGCATATTTCCAACAGTCTCCCACTTGCACTAGAGTCAATAATCTAGTTCACATCGATATGTGATTAACACTCAAGGTCACATCCCCATGTGACTAACACCCAAAGAGTTTACTAGAGTCAATAATCTAGTTCACATTTACCATGTGATTAACACTCGATGAGTTCTGGGTTTAATCATGTTATGCTTGTGAGAGAGGTTATAGTCAATGGGTCTGAACCTTTCAGATCCGTGTGTGCTTTACAAATCTCTATGTCATCTCCTAGATGCAGCTACCACGTTCTATTTGGAGCTATTCCAAATAACTGTTCTACTTGGAGCTATTCTAAATTGTTGCTCCATTATATGTATCCGGTATCTCTACTCAGAGCTATCCGGATAGGTGTTAAGCTTGCATCGACGTAACCCTTTACGACGAACTCTTTTACCACCTCCATAATTGAGAAAATTCCTTAGTCCACTAGTTACTAAGGATAACTTTGACCGCTGTCCTGTGATCCATTCTTGGATCACTCTTGTACCCCTTTGACTGACTCATGGTAAAGCACACTTCAGGTGCGGTACACAGCATAGCATACTGTAGAGCCTATGTCTTAAGCATAGGGGACGACCTTCGTTCCTTTCTCTCTATTCTGCCATGGTCGAGCTTTAAGTCTTAACTTCATACCTTACAACTCAGGCAAGAACTCCTTCTTTGACTGATCCATCTTGAACACCTTCAAGATCACATCAAGGCATGTGCTCATTTGAAAGTACTATTAAGCGTTTTGATCTATCCTTATAGATCTTGATGCTCAATGTTCAAGTAGCTTAATCCAAGTTTTCCATTGAAAACACTTTCCAAATAACCCTTTATGCTTTCCAGGAATTCTACGTCATTTCTGATCATTAATATGTCAACAACATATACTCATCAGAAATTCTATAGTGCTCCCACTCACTTCTTTGGAAATACAAGTTTCTCATAAACTTTGTATACACCCAAAATCTTTGATCATCATCAAAGCATACATTCCAACTCCGAGATGCTCACTCCAGTCCTCAGAAGGATTGCTGGAGCTTTGCATACTTATTAGCATATTTCAGGATGGACAAAACCTTCCGGTTGTATCACATACAACCTTTCCTCAAAAATCGTCGAGGAAACAATGTTTTGACATCCTATCTGCAAGATTTCATAAATAATGCAGTAATTGCTAATATAATTCCAACAGACTCTTAGCATCGCTACGAGTGAGAAAGTCTCATCGTAGTCAACTCCTTGAACTTGTCGAAAAACATCTCAACGACAAGTCGAGCTTTCTCAATGGTGACACTTACCATCATTGTCTGTCTTCCTTTCAAAATCCATATGTACCTAACAGCCTTACGACCATCAAGTAGTCCTTCCAAAGTCTACACTTTGTTTTCTTACATGGATCCTCTCTCGGGTTTTATGGCCTTGAGCCATTTATCGGAATCCGGGCCCACCATCGCTTCTCCATAGCTCGTAGGTTCATTGTTGTCTAGCAACATGACTTCCAAGACAGGATTACGTACCACTCTGAAGTAGTACGCATCCTTGTCATCCCACGAGGTTTGGTAGTGACTCGATCCGAAGTTTCATGATCACTATCATAAGCTTCCACTTCAGTTGGTGTACGTGCCACAGGAACAACTTCCTGTGCCCTGCTACACACTTGTTGAAGTGACGGTTCAATAACCTCATCAAGTCTCCACCATCCTCCCACTCAACTTTTCGAGAGAAACTTTTCCTCAAGAAAGGACCCGATTCTAGAAACAATCCCTTATTGCTTTCGAATCTGAGACAGGAGGTATACCCAACCGTTTTGGGTGTCCTATGAAGATGCATTTATCCGCTTTGGGTTCGAGCTTATCAGCCTGAAACCTTTCCACATAAGCATCGCAGCCCCAAACTTCTAAGAAATGACAGCTTAGGTTTCTCTAAACCATAATTCATACGGTGTCATCTCAACGGAATTACGTGGTGCCCTATTTAAAGTGAATGTGGTTGTCTCTAATGCCTAACCCATGAACGATAGTGGTAACTCGATAAGAGACATCATGGTATGCACCATATCCAATAGGGTGCAGTTATGATGTTCGGACACACCATCACACTATGGTGTTCCAGGCTGTATTAGTTGTGAAACTATTTCCACAATGTCTTAATTCTGTGCCAAACTCGTGATTCAGATATTCATCTCTATGATCATATCATAGATCTTTTATCCTCTTGTCACGACGATCTTTCAACTTCACACTGAAATTACTTGAACCTTTCAATAATTCAGACTCGTGATTCATCAAGTAAATATACTCAACATCTACTCGAATCATCTGTGAAGTAAGAACATAACGATATTCACTACATGCCTCAGCACTCATTGGACTGCACACATCAAAATGTGTTACTTCCAACAAGTTGCTATCTTGTTCCATCTTACTGAAAACGAGGCTTTTCAGTCATCTTGCCCATGTGGTATGATTTGCATGTCCCAAGTGATTCAAAATCAAGTGAGTCAAAACGGTCCATTTGCATGGAGTTTCTTCATGCATATACACCAATAGACATGGTTCGCATGTCTCAAACTTTTCAAAAACGAGTGAGCCCAAAGATCCATCAATATGGAGCTTCTTCATGCGTTTTATACCGATATAACTTACGTGGCAGTGCCACAAGTAGGTGGTACTATCATTACTATCTTTTGGCATGAACATGTGTATCACTACGATCGAGATTTAATAAACCATTCATTTTAGGTGTAAGACCATTGAAGGTATTATTCAAATAAACAGAGTAACCATTATTCTCCTTAAATGAATAACCGTATTGCGATAGACGTAATCCAATCATGTCTATGCTCAACGCAAACACCAAATAACAATTATTTAGGTTTAACACCAATCTCTTTGGTAGAGGGAGCGTGCGATGCTTGATCATATCAAGCTTGGAAAAACTTCCAACACATATCGTCAGCTCACCTTTAGCTAGTCTCCGTTTATTTCGTAGCTTTTATTTCGAGTTACTAACACTTAGCAACCGAACCGGTATCTAATACCCTGGTGCTACTAGGAGTACTAGCAAAGTACACATTAACACAATGTATATCCAATATACTTCTATCGACCTTGCCAGCCTTCTTATCTACCAAGTATCTAAGGTAATTCTGCTCTAGTGGTTGTTCCCCTTATTACAGAAGCACTTAGTCTCGGGTTTGGGTTTTACCTTGGGTTTCTTCACTAGAGCAGCAGCTGATTTGCCGTTTCATGCAGTATCCCTTCATGCCCTTGCCCTTCTTGAAACTAGTGGTTTCACCAACCATCAACAATTGATGCTCCTTCTTGATTTCTACTTTCGCGGTGTCAAACATCGCGAATACCTCAAGGATCATCATATATATCCCTGATATGTTATAGTTCATCACGAAGCTCTAACAGCTTGGTGGCAATGACTTTGGAGAACCATCACTGTCTTATCTGGAAGATCAACTCCCACTCGATTCAAATGATTGTTGTACTCAGACAATCTGAGCACAAGCTCAACAATTGAGCTTTTCTCCTTAGTTTGCAGGTTAAGAAAGTCATCGGAGGTCTTATACCTCTTGACATGGGCACGAGCCTGAAATCCCAATTTCTGCCCTCAAAACATCTCATATGTTTCGCGATGTTTCAAAAACGTCTTTGCTGCCTCAACTCTAAACCGTTTAACTGAACTATCACGTAGTTATCAAAACGTGTATGTCCGATGTTCGCAACATCGACAAACGACGTTTGGGGTTCAGCACACTGAGCGGTGCATTAAGGACATAAGCTTTCTACTGTCCGCATAATCGCTACTATCAACTTTCAACTATATTTTCTCTAGGAACATATCTAAACAGTAGAACTATAGCGTGAGCTACGACATAATTTGCAAAAACCTTTTGACTATGTTCAGGATAATTAAGTTCATCTTATGAACTCCCACTCAGATAGACATCCCTCTAGTCATCTAAGAGATTACATGATCCGAGTCAAACTAGGCCGTGTCCGATCATCACGTGAGACGGACTAGTTATCATCGGTGAACATCTTCATGTTGATCGTATCTTCTATACGACTCATGCTCGACCTTTCGGTCTCCGTGTTCCGAGGCCATGTCTGTACATGCTAGGCTCGTCAAGTTAACCCTAAGTGTTTTGCGTGTGTTCCGAGGCCATGTCTGTACATGCTAGGCTCGTCAACACCCGTTGTATTTGAACGTCTGAATAAAACACCCGATCATCACGTGATGTTTTGAAACAGCGAACTGTCGCAACGGTGCACAGTTAGGGGAGAACACTTCTTGAAATTTTTGTAAGGGATCATCTTATTTACTACCGTCGTTCTAAGCAAATAAGATGTATAAACATGATAAACATCACATGCAATCAAATAGTGACATGATATGGCCATCATCACTTTGCTCCTTTTGATCTCCATCTTCGGGGCTCCATGATCATCATCGTCATCGGCATGACACCATGATGTCCATCATCATGATCTCCATCATCGTGTCTTCATGAAGTTGCCTCGCCAACTACTACTTCTACTACTATGGCTAACGGTTAGCAATAAAGTAAAGTAATTACATGACGTTTAAGTTGACACGCAAGTCACAAATAAATAAAGACAACTCCTATGGCTCCTGCCGGTTGTCATACTCATCGACAAGCAAGTCGTGATTCCTATTACAAGAACATGATCAATCTCATACATCACATATATCATTCATCACATCCTCTTTGGCCATATCACATCACATAGCATACCCTACAAAAACAAGTTAGACGTCCTCTAATTGTTGTTTGCATGTTTTACGTGGCTGCTATGGGTTTCTAGCAAGAACGTTTCTTACCTACGCATGAACCACAACGTGATATGCCAATTGCTATTTACCCTTCATAAGGACCCTTTTCATCGAATCCGATCCGACTAAAGTGGGAGAGACAGACACCCGCCAGCCACCTTATGCAACTAGTGCATGTTTGTCGGTGGAACCGGTCTCACGTAAGCGTACGAGTAAGGTTGGTCCGGGCCGCTTCATCCCACGATGCCGCCGAATCAAGATAAGACTAGTAACGGCAAGCATATTGAACAATATCGACGCCCACAACTACTTTGTGTTCTACTCGTGCAAAGAATCTACGCAATAGACCTAGCTCATGATGCCACTGTTGGGGAACGTAGCAGAAATTCAAAAAATTTCCTACGAATCACCAAGATCTATCTATGGAGAGACCAGCAACGAGTAGAAAGAGAGTGCATCTACATACCCTTGTAGATCGCTAAGCGGAAGCGTTCAAGTGAACGGGGTTGATGGAGTCGTACTCGTCGTGATTCAGATCACCGATGATCCTAGTGCCGAACGGACGGCACCTCCGCGTTCAACACACGTACAGCTCGACGATGTCTCCCACGCCTTGATCCAGCAAGGAGAGAGGGAGAGGTTGAGGAAGACTCCATCCAGCAGCAGCACAACGGCGTGGTGGTGATGGAGGAGCGTGGCAATCCTGCAGGGCTTCGCCAAGCACCTACAGGAGAGGAGGAGGTGTCACGGGAGGGAGGGAGGCGCCAAGGGCTCAGGTATGGATGCCCTCCCTCCCCTCCACTATATATAGGGGCAGGGGAGAGGGGGGAGGCGCAGCCTTGCCCCCTCCTCCAAGGAAGGGGTGCGGCTAAGGAGGGGGGAGGAGTCCATCCTCCCCAAGGCACCTCGGAGGTGCCTTCCCCCTTTAGGACTCTCCCCTTTTTCCTATATCTTGGCGCATGGGCCTCTAGGGGCTGGTGCCCTTGGCCCATGTAGGCCAAGGCGCACCCCCTACAGCCCATGTGGCCCCCCGGGGCAGGTGGCCCCACCCGGTGGGCCCCCGGGACCCTTTCGGTGGTCCCGGTACAATACCGATGACCCCGAAACTTGTCCCGATGGCCGAAACAGGACTTCCTATATATAAATCTTTACCTCGGGACCATTCCGGAACTCCTCATGACGTCCGGAATCTCATCCGGGAATCCGAACAACATTCGGTAACCACATACAAACTTCCTTTATAACCCTAGCGTCATCGAACCTTAAGTGTGTAGACCCTACGGGTTCGGGAGACATGTAGTCATGACCGAGATGTTCTCCGGTCAATAACCAACAGCGGGATCTGGATACCCATGTTGGCTCCCACATGTTCCACGATGATCTCATCGGATGAACCACGATGTCAAGGACTCAATCAATCCCGTATACAATTTCCTTTGTCTAGCGGTATGGTACTTGCCCGAGATTCGATCGTCGGTATACCGATACCTTGTTCAATCTCGTTACCGGCAAGTCTCTTTACTCGTTCCGTAACACATCATCCCGTGATCAACCCCTTGGTCACATTGTGCACATTATGATGATGTCCTACCGAGTGGGCCCAGAGATACCTCTCCGTTTACACGGAGTGACAAAATCCCAATCTCGATTCGTGCCAACCCAACAGACACTTTCAGAGATACCCGTAGTGTACCTTTATAGCCACCCAGTTACGTTGTGACGTTTGGCACACCCAAAGCAATCCTACGGTATCCGGGAGTTGCACAATCTCATGGTCTAAGGAAATGATACTTGACATTAGAAAAGCTTTAGCATACGAACTACATGATCTTGTGCTAGGCTTAGGATTGGGTCTTGTCCATCACATCATTCTCCTAATGATGTGATCCCGTTGTCAACGACATCCAATGTCCATGGTCAGGAAACCGTAACCATCTATTGATTAACGAGCTAGTCAACTAGAGGCTTACTAGGGACATGGTGTTGTCTATGTATCCACACATGTATCTGAGTTTCCTATCAATACAATTCTAGCATGGATAATAAACGATTATCATGAACAAGGAAATATAATAATAATCAATTTATTATTGCCTCTAGGGCATATTTCCAACAGTTTTGACATCCATTTGCCAAATTTCATAATTATGAAATGCAGCAATAGCTAACATGATTCGGATAGACTTAAGCATCGCTACGGGTGAGAAAGTCTCATCATAGTCAACCCCTTGAACTTGTCGAAAACCTTTCGCAACAAGTCGAGCTTTATAGACAGTTATATTTCCATCAGCGTCAGTCTTCTTCTTAAAAATCCATTTATTCTCAATGGCTTGCCGATCATCGGGCAAGTCAACCAAAGTCCATACTTTGTTTTCATACATGGATCCTATCTCAGATTTCATGGCCTCTAGCCATTTTGCGGAATCTGGGCTCATCATCGCTTCCTCATAGTTCGTAGGTTCATCATGTTCAAGCAACATGACTTCCAGAATTGGATTACCGTACCACTCTGGTGTGGATCTTATTCTGGTAGACCTACGAGGTTCAGTAGAAACTTGATCTGAAGTTTCATGATCAATATCATTAGCTTCCTCACTAATTGGAGTAGTTGTCACAGGAACCGGTTCTTGTGATGAACTACTTTCCAATAAGGGAGTAGATACAGTTATCTCATCAAGTTCTACTTTCCTCCCACTCACTTCTTTCGAGAGAAACTCCTTCTCTAGAAAGGATCCGATTTTAGCAACGAAAATCTTGCCCTCAGATCTGTGATAGAAGGTGTACCCAATAGTCTCTTTTGGGTATCCTATGAAGACACATTTCTCCGATTTGGGTTCGAGCTTATCTGGTTGAAGTTTCTTCACATAAGCATCGCAGCCCCAAACTTTAAGAAACGACAACTTTGGTTTCTTGCCAAACCATAGTTCATAAGGCGTCATCTTAACGGATTTTGATGGTGCCCTATTTAACGTGAATGCGGCCGTCTCTAAAGCATAACCCCAAAACGATAGCGGTAAATCAGTAAGAGACATTATAGATCGCACCATATCTAGTAAAGTATGATTACGACGTTCGGACACACCATTTCGTTGTGGTGTTCCAGGTGGCGTGAGTTGCGAAACTATTCCGTGTTGTTTCAAGTGTAGACCAAACTCGTAACTCAAATATTCTCCTCCATGATCAGATCGTAGACATTTTATTTTCCTGTTACAATGATTTTCTACTTCACTCTGAAATTTCTTTGAACTTTTCAAATGTTTCAGACTTGTGTTTCATCAAGTAGTTATACACATATCTGCTCAAATCATATGTGAAGGTGAGAAAATAACGATATCCGCCGCGAGCCTCAACATTCATTGGACCACAAACATCAGTATGTATGATTTCCAACAAGTCAGTTGCTCGCTCCATAGTTCCGGAGAACGGCGTTTTAGTCATCTTGCCCATGAGGCACGGTTCTCAAGTACCAAGTGATTCCAAAATCCCATCAGTATGGAGTTTCTTCATGCGCTTTACACCGATATGACCTAAACGGCAGTGCCACAAATAAGTTGCACTATCATTATTAACTCTGCATCTTTTGGTTTCAACACTATGAATATGTGTATCACTGCTATCGATATTTAATAAAAATAGACCACTCTTCAAGGGTGCATGACCATAAAAGATATTACTCATATAAATAGAACAACCATTATTCTCTGATTTAAATGAATAACCGTCTCGCATCAAACAAGATCCAGATATAATGTTCATGCTTAACGCTGGCACCAAATAACAATTATTTAGGTCTAAAACTAATCCCGATGGTAGATGTAGAGGTAGCGTGCCGACCGCGATCACATCCACTTTGGAACCATTTCCCACGCGCATCGTCACCTCGTCCTTAGCCAATCTTCGCTTAATTCGTAGTCCCTGTTTCGAGTTGCAAATATTAGCAACAGAACCAGTATCAAATACCCAGGTGCTACTGCGAGCATTAGTAAGGTACACATCAATAACATGTATATCACATATACCTTTGTTCACTTTGCCATCCTTCTTATCCGCCAAATACTTGGGGCAGTTCCGCTTCCAGTGTCCAGTCTGCTTGCAGTAGAAGCACTCAGTTTCAGGCTTAGGTCCAGACTTGGGTTTCTTCTCTTGAGCAGCAACTTGCTTGCTGTTCTTTTTGAAGTTCTCCTTCTTCTTCTCTTTGCCCTTTTTCTTGAAACTGGTGGTTTTGTTAACCATCAACACTTGATGCTCCTTCTTGATTTCTACCTCCGCGGCTTTTAGCATTGCGAAGAGCTCGGGAATAGTCTTGTTCATCCCTTGCATATTATAGTTCATCACGAAGCTCTTGTAGCTTGGTGGCAGTGATTGAAGAATTTTGTCAATGACACTATCATCAGGAAGATTAACTCCCAGTTGAATCAAGTGATTATTATACCCAGACATTTTGAGTATGTGTTCACTGACAGAACTATTCTCTTCCATCTTGCAGCTGTAGAACTTATTGGAGACTTCATATCTCTCAATCCGAGCATTTGCTTGAAATATTAACTTTAACTCCTGGAACATCTCATATGCCCCATGACGTTCAAAACGTCGTTGAAGACCCGGTTCTAAGCCGTAAAGCATGGCACACTGAACTATCGAGTAGTCATCAGCTTTGCTCTGCCATACGTTCTTAACGTCGTCAGTTGCATCAGCAGCAGGCCTGGCACCCAGCGGTGCTTCCAGGACGTAACATTTCTGTGCAGCAATGAGGATAATCCTCAGGTTACGGACCCAGTCCGTGTAATTGCTACCATCATCTTTCAACTTTGCTTTGTCAAGGAACGCATTAAAATTTAACGGAACAACAGCACGAGCCATCTATCTACAAACAAACATAGACAAGCAAAATACTATCACGTACTAAGTTTCATGATAAATTTAAGTTCAATTAATCATATTACTTTAGAACTCCCACTTAGACAGACATCTCTCTAGTCATCTAAGTGATCACGTGATCCAAATCAACTAAACCATGTCCGATCATCACGTGAGATGGAGTAGTTTCAATGGTGAACATCACTATGTTGATCATATCTACTATATGATTCGCGCTCGACCTTTCGGTCTCCGTGTTCCAAGGCCATATCTGTATATGCTAGGCTCGTCAAGTATGACCTGAGTATTCCGTGTGTGCAACTGTTTTGCACCCGTTGTATTTGAACGTAGAGCCTATCACACCCGATCATCACGTGGTGTCTCAGCACGAAGAACTTTCGCAACGGTGCATACTCAGGGAGAACACTTCTTGATTATTAGTGAGAGATCATCTTAAAATGCTACCGTCAATCAAAGCAAGATAAGATGCATAAAGGATAAACATCACATGCAATCAATATAAGTGATATGATATGGCCATCATCATCTTGTGCTTGTGATCTCCATCTTCGAAGCACCGTCGTGATCACCATCGTCACCGGCGCGACACCTTGATCTTCATCGTAGCATCATTGTCGTTACGCCATCTATTGCTTCTACGACTATCGCTACCGCTTAGAGATAAAGTAAAGCAATTACAGGGCGTTTGCATTTCATACAATAAAGCGACAACCATATGGCTCCTGCCAGTTGCCGATAACTTCGGTTACAAAACATGATCATCTCATACAATAAAATAAAGCATCACGTCTTGACCATATCACATCACAACATGCCCTGCAAAAACAAGTTAGACGTCCTCTACTTTGTTGTTGCAAATTTTACGTGGCTGTTACGGGCTTTAGCAAGAACCGTTCTTACCTACGCATAAAAACCACAATGATAGTTCGTCAAGTTGGTGCTGTTTTAACCTTCGCAAGGACCGGGCGTAGCCACACTCGATTCAGCTAAAGTGAGAGAGACAGACACCCGCCAGCCACCTTTAAGCACGAGTGCTCGCAACGGTGAAACCAGTCTCGCGTAAGCGTACGCGTAATGTCGGTCCGGGCCGCTTCATCTCACAATACCGCTGAACCAAAGTATGACATGCTGGTAAGCAGTATGACTTGTATCGCCCACAACTCACTTGTGTTCTACTCGTGCATATAACATCAACGCATAAAACCTAGGCTCGGATGCCACTGTTGGGGAACGTAGTAATTTCAAAAAATTTCCTACGCACACGCAAGATCATGGTGATGGCATAGCAACGAGAGGGGAGAGTGTTGTCCACGTACCCTCGTAGACCGTAAGCGGAAGCGTTAGCACAACACGGTTGATGTAGTCGTACGCGTTTACGATCCAACCGATCCAAGCACCGAACGTACGGCACCTCCGAGTTCAGCACACGTTCAGCTCGATGATGATCCCCGGGCTCCGATCCAGCAAAGGTTCGGGGATGAGTTCCGTCAGCACGACGGTGTGGTGACGATGATGATGTTATACTGGCGCAAGGCTTTGCCTAAGCTTCACGACGATATGACCGAGGTGGAATATGGTGGAGGGGGGCACCGCACACGGCTAAGGAACGATCCGTAGATCAACTTGTGTGTCTATGGGTGCCCCCCCGCCCCCGTATATAAAGGAGCCAGGGGGGAGGAGGCGGCCGGCCAAGGAGGGCGCGCCAAGGGGGGAGTCCTACTCCCATCGGGAGTAGGACTCCCTTCTTTCCTAGTTGGAATAGGAGAAGGGGGAAAGAGGAGGAAGAGGGGAAGGAAAGGGGGGGCGCCGCCCCCCTTCCCTTGTCCTATTCGGACTAGGAAGGGGAGGGGCGTGCGGCCCCCTCCTGCCTCCTTCCCTCTTCTCCCTCGAGGCCCATGTAGGCCCAATAACCCCCCGGGGGGGTTCCGGTAACCTCCCGGTGCTCCGGTAAAATGCCGATTTCACCCGGAACGATTCCGATGTCCAAATATAGGCTTCCAATATATCAATCTTTATGTCTCGACCATTTCAAGACTCCTCGTTATGTTCGTGATCACATCCGGGACTCCGAACAAACTTCGGTACATCAAAACTTATAAACTCATAATAAAACTGTCATCGTAACGTTAAGCGTGCGGACCCTACGGGTTCGAGAACTATGTAGACATGACCTAGAACTATTCTCGGTCAATAACCAATAGCGGAACCTGGATGCTCATATTGGTTCCTATATATTCTACGAAGATCTTCATCGGTCAAACCGCATAACAACATACGTTGTTCTCTTTGTCATCAGTATGTTACTTGCCCGAGATTTGATCGTCGGTATCCAATACCTAGTTCAATCTCGTTACCGGCAAGTCTCGTTACTCGTTCTGTAATGCATCATCCCGTAAACAACTCATTTGGTCACATTGCTTGCAAGGCTTATAGTGATGTGCATTACCGAGAGGGCCCAGAGATACCTCTCCGATAATCGGAGTGACAAAACCTAATCTCGAAATACGCCAACTCAACATGTACCTTCGGAGACACCTGTAGTACTCCTTTATAATCACCCAGTTACGTTGTGACGTTTGGTAGTACCCAAAGTGTTCGTC
This sequence comes from Triticum aestivum, assembly GCF_018294505.1. Taxonomy (NCBI): domain Eukaryota; kingdom Viridiplantae; phylum Streptophyta; class Magnoliopsida; order Poales; family Poaceae; genus Triticum; species Triticum aestivum. The sequence continues at coordinate 633,375,506 of NC_057795.1, read as the reverse complement.
CGATAAACGGGAGTTGCATAATTCTCATAGTTACAGGAACATGTATAAGTCATGAAGAAAGCAATAGCAATATACTAAACGATCAAGTGCTAGGCTAACGGGATGGGTCATGTCAATCACATCATTCTCCTAATGATGTGATCCCACTAATCAAATGACAACACATGTCTATGGTTAGGAAACATAACCATCTTTGATTAACGAGCTAGTCTAGTAGAGGCATACTAGTGACTATATGTTTGTCTATGTATTCACACATGTATCATGTTTCCGGTTAATACAATTCTAGCATGAATAATAAACATTTATCATGATGTGAGGAAATAAATAATAACTTTATTATTGCCTCTAGGGCATATTTCCTTCACTGATGCTGGTGGGTTTGACACAACTACATGACAGTGGATTAGTAGCATGCATGTTTAACTTAGTTTCTGGTGTGGATATGCAATGTGACTTACAATTCCTAGCTGTGCATACTGTAGACCGTTGACTGTAGTGTGGTACAATTGCATGAAGATAGTCCACAACATAAAAACTATGTGTAATGGATCCATGACTTACAATCTGTACCCGAATACCATGTGTAATAACTGTTATTTTTTGCATCATCTAAACATTTTTTTGCTGCTGTATTGTTTCTCACTCATGATTGATCTATTGCCAGGTGAAGGTTTTCAAATGTTGAAGGAGGAGGACAATAAGAACTTCTGTGATGTCTTGTCATCTACTTTCTTTTATTTGTTGTAGAATAGTTTTGTTTGGCACTTACTGGTTCCTTGGACATAAAGATATGTACTGCTAGAATGAATGCATGTAAAGATATTTTGGGCTCCTATAATATTCCATGTTGCTTTGAAAATGTATCGGAACAGGGCTAGGCCCAAGATAACTTGTAGTGTGATGTGTTGTAATGTCAATGGCATAATAAAAGAAGTTGGATTGGATCAATTATTTCAGCCCAGCCCAAGATATATTGAACAATTATTTCTGAGGGGAAAACTTGAGAGGCCCAGCAAAGAAATGTCCCAGAAAAAACAAGACTAAAAAAATTCTGTCAAAAGGATATGCAAAGAAATTTAAAAGGCCGAATTACTGGGCCAGGCCCATGTAGCTAGCGAAAATTAACGGAAAATATATATTAAAAAGGCTGAATTAATGGGCTCGGCCCATCTAAAGCACCGAAATGGTCCGGACTGATTCTAAGTAACGACCTTTTGAATTGGTCGCAATTTTGCCACGTCAGATTGCCACGTCGGATCCGATGTGGCCTGGGCAGACAGCTAGTGACCAAAACTAAATGTCATGGGTTCAACGACCTTCTGTTAAAGGTCGCTAATTTCAGCTTACGACCGCCAGCTTTTAACCTTCTGTTTGTGGTCACAAAAAGGTCGCAAATGAAAAACAATGACCTTTCAGTGACCAATAGTCAAGGTCACAAGTTTACATATTTCTTGTAGTGTCCGCTCCACAGATAGAACAAGATGGAGCATCTGCCATATGCCTTTCATGTCTAACTCAGATTTTAGAAGGAACCTTCAATTTCCATAGCCGGGTCCATGAGTTATTGTCCGCGACAATATTAGAATGGCCTGGCCGGTGCTCTAGCCAATCCTCTCTTTGTGTTTTGATAGCACAAATCATCCTGTAAGCTGACCTTACCGAAAAGATATCTCGCTTATCATAATGCCAAGCCCAGAAGTCCTCCTGTTGCCTTGTACTAAGTGGTATGTTGACAATAACCTCGACATCAGCATGTATGAAGTGCTCTGTTAGGGCTTGCTTGTTCCATGATCGGGTGACAGGATTGATTAGGTCCAAAACCACCATCAGTGGGTTCGTTGATCGGGCGCAGATGGGCCTCAAATTATAGTCTCTCGGCAGCCAGTTGTCCTGCCAAACGTTTACGCATGCTCTGGTGCCGATTCTCTTAATAAGCCCCAAGGACAGAATGTCGCTGCCCTCCAAAAGAGACCGCCAGACCTGGGAAGGGGCGCTTCCTAGCGTGGCGTTCAACAAATCAGTGTTTTGGAAGTAACGAGCTTTCAGAACGCGAGCGCTGAGGGATTCCGGCTGCTGCATCAACCTCCACGCTTGCCGGGCAAGAAGAGCCAGGTTGAACAACTCGATATCTCGAAAACCCAGGCCGCCCATAAATTTAGGTTTTGACATCGTTTTCCATGACACCCATGTTGTTCTCCTCTCGCCATTTTTACTCCCCCACCAAAATTTACGAATCAAACTGTTGATGTGCTCACATAAACCCCGGGGTAGCTTGAAACATGCCATCGAATATGTTGGGATGGCCTGGGCTACAGACTTGATGAGGACCTCTTTCCCTCCCGCTGACAGACACTTCTCCATCCAACCCTGAACACGTTTCCAGATTCTGTCTTTCATATATTTAAAAGATCCTTCTTTTGCTCTGCCCACATCCGATGGCAAACCCAAATACTTTTCAGTTAACGACTCATTGTGTACATCAAGGATATTCTTGATTGCTTCCTTTGCCGAGTCCGCTACCCCCTTGCTGAAAAAAATTGATGATTTGTCCACATTTATTCTCTGACCCGAAGCATCGCAATAAACTCTCAGTAGCCCGTTAACGCGTGTAGCAGACGCCTCATTTGCCTCAAAAAAAGAGTAGGCTGTCATCGGCAAAAAGGAGATGATTAACCAAAGGGGCTTCCGGCGCCACTGCAATTTCCCGAACCCCAATTTGGGATTTCAACAGGCAAGATAGTCCCTCCGCAGCAAGTAGGAATAGATATGGTGAGATCGGGTCTCCCTGCCGCAGTCCACGTGAAGGCCTGAAACCATCCAAACTGCCACCATTAAACAAAATGGAGAAAGAAACCGAAGTAACACACCTCATAATAGTCTCTGTAAATCTGGAACTGAAGCCCAACTTAATCATGACTGTTTTCAGATACGGCCACTCTAGGCGATCGTATGCCTTCATCATATCAAGCTTAAGTGCACAAAATCTGTTTCTCTTCACCCTCCTGGTTTTGATCGGCCTACTCCCACGTAAGCCGAGTACGAAACAAGGTACACACAGCAAAATAAAGAAGCTAGGCCCATTTCAAAATAAGCCGTGTATCCCTGCAAAAGGCATTCGGCTTAAATAATATATTCAGCTTTTTTCTAAGTAAGCCGTGTGGCTGTAAAAAAGTACTTGGCTTACAACAGATAGATGCCAAAATTTTCTGCCATGTGGCCATTACTGCAGCCATTGATGGCTTTGTGGTGGTGCTAGTTATAAGCCGAGTACCCGATAATTAATTGCATTCGGCTTAGCAGTGCACAAACTATATATATACTGGAAAAAAATATTATAGTACTTAGTTATTGCATTTTGTTTTTTTTCTCTAACTAGTAGCCTTGCACGTGCACGCACGTCTCTACATCCTATGATTCAATTGAATGGCCCTTTATAGTTTAGTTTTTATATATAAAGAGTACATTGTATAGACATATAGTGTGTCACTTACTCTTAGTTCGATCAATCTGCGACCACGGGCACCCCTGGCATGAACAACAAAGGAAACACCTCATTGCAGCCATGAACTCACGGCTGGCGATTACATCTCCGGTACCATGCATGTCATGTTTAGGCTGCAGTATTGTTATGCTGAGAAGTCAAAACTGTGACACAGTTGTTAAACTGTCAAGCCGCTAGTAGATAGGATCACCTGTTATTTTTTTCCAACGGGGAGGGATCGTGGTAGTAACTTGAGTTTTTAATGAAAAGCAATGTTTTAATACCAAGAGAACAATCCTTTACAAGAAATATCAATAGGCCCTCATGCATTGGTCAAAATGTGCTCCATGCCACAGAACACAACACAACCCAACACAACACAAAGCTTTAGTACCAAGAGTTGCTAAATCATGAGCTGCCACATTCCTTGATTTATCAAAAAATAATATTTGACCATATTAGCTTACACTAAAGAGTAGCTCAATAGATAAGCTTGTCCGCAAGCAAGAAAATCAGTTCAATAATCACTTCACTGCCGATTCCAAGAGAACATTGTGCAAGACATGAAGTATATTGGCCATGGAGAAGCATGCTCAACTCCGCCGCCACCTGCATGATTCTCTTTCCTTTTCAAAACATGCCTGAATGACTACGGAGAAACAATGATCGAGCCGTTGTAGTATCATCAACCTCAACATCTACATTCAGTTTGGTCCAACCCGGACAAGAATACACATCAGTAGACTTGGCAATTGATGTGATGATGAGACACATATATATAATCTGCATGAGTTAAAGAGATGACTGAACAGAAAACAATCAATGTCAATTGGCCAGACCAAACTTGTGGTGACTTGGGAAAATATCACAAAATTAAATACAAAACTTCTAAATCAACGGTAATCATCACGGACAAAAACAGTACAAACAATAATACCACTAACAAATTGAACTTGAACTGAATAAATGTCTGGTACTGTGGTTGTTCTAATTGTTAGGAGAGAATGTCTGGTGTACTTTTATCTTCAAAAGAATCATTTTCATAATCTAGCATCTTAACCTTGTAGATCAAGCACCCTGAATAGCTCATCTCGCATCAAATGGAGCAAAACATTATCATCGTCTAGCATCATAGCTGGTAGTTCTAATGTATATTTTCCAATGAAACTCTAGCCTGGACACGGTCAACAACCATCATAATATCCTACTCTAATTAACCAGCATCAGAATTAATATCGTCCAAACTAACATCTTAACTTCTCAATGATGGAAATAGAAGAGAAACATGGACAAATGCTAGCATGAAGAAACATGGCTACATAATAAAGACCTCCAATTCAGTAGATTTACTATACTTACTCCAAATTAGCAACAGTCTATGAGTAGAAAAGTAAAAGGGACAACTCCAATAACTAAAACTTAGTTCCCTATAGTACCTATACAGATTACAGAGATGGCTGAAAATCTTAGAGGTCGTCACAATGAAAGATATTAAATAAAAAATAAAGCTTGCAGCAGCTGCATTAGTATATAATTACGGTGGTCAATTGTTCATCAGTAGATATGTGGAAACCATATATATACCTCAAGTTTCTTAAGCTCCATATCAGACTGCTGTCATATCATGGTTCCTTAACGCCAGTATCTTCATCTCTTCATGCTTTTTTTGAATTCATGAACCAAAAAAATTGACCACAAACAGAGTGAGATACCTGATAGATCGCACCTCCACACCACTGCAGTCGTCCGCCTTGCTGACGCCACTGGCCTGGCTAGATGCATAGTTGTTTGTTCAAGACAATTGTCTTGCTCAGATGGCTTCCCAGTGAAACATCTATCATTGTTTAGTTTTATAGCAGCATGAGTCCCTACATTTTCCATGACACACAGTTAAAAAAGTTCCATAACACTTTCACAAAACAAAAAGTTGCAGAACTGACTTCCTGGAGCTCTTCAGGTCATCATTCTTTGTAATCTGATACATGAACACATGGGTGGTAAAAAACATTACTTTGGATTCAATATGTGCATGTTCATAAATACAAGGGTTTCTGATTGTAATCTGAAGGTGTCCAAGCGCATGTGTGACTTGTAATCCTGATATCGAATCTCGTGGTTTGCCATTGATAACCTGCACATTCTCTTGTTAAGTTGGTAAGCACATCCTAACCTCATTGTTTTGAGCTTGCCCATCCTTATCAGTGACGTTCCCAAGCACTTCATTTAGCACAGCACGTACTTATTACCTTTTCTTTTTATGTCGTCTAGGTGTTGGACTTCAACCGCAAGGCCAACACCGTCCTGGCAGACATAGAGATGACGAGCAGGATCATGAAAGCAGACTCCGTTCCAACAGAAACATGAAAGCAACAGCTAACAGGTAGTGCTCAATCGGTGTAGAATCGTAGATCCAGGTGCAGCAAGCAAACAACAGGTGTGTACTGAAGAAGTTGGCGTAACAAATTTTAGTGCGACTAAGCTATGTTTCAAATTGAAACAAAGTGCGTCTGAACGCATCAGTTGTGTTTTTCCTTCAGATCAACAGACCTTAACTAAACAACATCTTGTACTACAGTCTATCCCCAGTTACCTATTTAGGCGAAACTTCTAGATTAGTAGTATTAAGGAAAAAAATTGCCCTGAATAGTATCAAGAAATTAGTTGGTAAAATTTATCTTTATTCCAAATTCAGAATCTAATTAAACAGAAGACACGCATGAGTATTTCCAGTTAGAAGGGTTAAAATATGGGCACAATAAAATGAAATTCTTTTCTAGAAAATATTAAATAAATTAGGCGAGAGAGTTCAGCTTAACGCAGTTCTAATTACATTTTTTTTGGAATTGCAGATATTTAATTGTTTAACAATTGAAGAAGTGTGCGAGGAGAGGCAATTAGGTAGGCAAGCAAGATTGATTGATGGGCGCAGGTATTACATGGCCGGACTTGCAGTTGAAGAAGACGTTGCTGCAATTAAGGTCGCGGTGGATGATGCAGAGGTCGTGGATGTGGAGGCCCTCGAGGATCTGGCGCGCCCACTTCTTGAGCGCCTTGACGGAGACGTGCTTGTGGCGGTCGCGGTACTCGCGGAAGCTCCCTGAGTTGCAGACCTCGGTGATGAACTTGAGCATGCCGGCGTCGCAATCGAGCCAGACCTTGTGGAAGCCGACGATGTGGTCGTGGTGGAGGGAGCGAAGGCGGCGCACCTCGGCGTGATGGCGATCGACCATGGCGGGCTGTGCAGGCGCAGCCGGTTCCTCGCCACCTCGATGCCCTCCTCCTGGTCGAACCGCGATAGACATTCTTGACGGAGTCGAGCCGAGCACGGCCGCATACCGCCCGAACCGCCCCATCGGATCCACCTCCTGGAACGCCCCCCTCGTCGGGTGCCGCCGCCGTGGCCTCCTGGCTGCTGATCTTCCTCTTGCCGTGGATGACGGGGTTGTACTGTTGCGCGCGGCGCGGCGGGGTTGGGTTTGGGGTCATGCAAAGTGAACGGGAGGGCTAGGGCGGATGAGGGCAAAGCCAAGGCCAATCAGGGTCATTGCGAAGGAAGTGGGCTGGGACGCTAATTGAGGTGAGAGGTTAGCGCTAATTGAGGTGGGATTACGTGGTTGCCGAACGAACCTTTTGTGGCAGAGTTTTCGTCCGCCATCTGAAACTGCTTGATGTACTTTTGGCGAGAGTTATTGTTATTTGACGGTCAGATTTAATTGAGTGGGTTTGATTGTGTGGCTCTAATTCTTTCGGGTTGTTTTGTGTATGTTAGATGGGGTGCGTGTAGCAATGAATATGTTTGTTTGTTTATTAGTAGTAAAAATAAAAAAAAATAAAAAAAAAGATTCTCGTCCATTCTGTCTGGACTAGTTTTCATCACCCTTTCGATCCACCAGTTTCGAGCAACGGATGAGCACACGGCTTAAGCCTAATACATGACTTACATGTAAATCGTGTGTCCACACGGCGTAGACAGACACCCAGCTTACATGTGGGACATGTGGCACGTGTGCCCACTTTTTTTGTCGGGTGCCATCCTTTTATATTCGGCTTACCTATAAATCGAGTACCCACACTTGGCTTATAGCATCTAATATAAGCCCAAACATATGAAGCCGAGTATATTAAATTTAGTATAACACCTGACTTTGACTTACACTTTGCCGTGGTTAAAATGCTCTTTGCCGAGTATATTTCATACTCGGCTTCATTTTTTTTTTCTGTAGTGAAAGCACTTCGTCTAAGCCACCACAAACCCACACAAACCAAGTATCAGTGATGTGCTAACTATGTCCATGTATAGGAGAAATCATCGATCATAATTGATAATATACTAATTACACCTAATTATGCATTTTCGCCACCGCTGAGTTCAGCTAAGCGCGTGGTCGAAGTTGTAAAAATATTATTTATACCATTGAAATATAAAGTTCACTATAGAAAAAACAAAAGTATAGAGCGCGTGTGCTGGAGATGTCAATCAAATAATCTACAAACCTATGGGTCCTTGTGTTTGCTCGCTCCGATCCTACCAAAGCAATTAGAGCGTGAACTGACTATTTGTTGAAAGTATTAGGCATCTTCAAGCGTGGACTCCTCAAACAGACATTGTATTCATCTGCATACGTGTACCTCAAATGTTTGCAAACATTTGGAACAGAATTTAAACAAATGAACGCTCTTCATGACTAGTCTAAGTCTTCGCTGGCTTCCATGCTCCAAATCCACGCTGTTCCCATGTCAGGCATCTTCCTTGGCCGTGAGCCCTGGTAAGTGAAGCCACAGACGGCTAGCGAGGAAGAGTAAGACATGGGACACAGATGCCTCGGTCTCCCATGTCTGACTCTTTTTCATCGAAGTCCGCAGCCTGGACGTCACAGATAGAGGTGAGGTTCACGATGGACGTGTGGATGAGCAGGCCTTGAGGTCTTAATGGTGTGAACGACACGCAGCTGCTGGCACGAACAATACGTAGCTGTCGGTGTTCCCACCTGCGATCACTGCGTTTGACTCTGCCGCGTGAGCCTTGCGTGGAGCCTCGTAGAGCGTCCGCTGCTCCTCGACGAAGTTCGGGTCCTCCGAAGCCATGGCCGTCGCGGCCTCCGCGCTTGCAAACTAGCCATAGATTTGGCCTCCGTGAGCCAATGATATGCGAGGAGGGCGAGGTTGTAGCACTGCTCCTCCTGCTTCAGTCGAAACTCCGACATCGGCGGCACCGTCGGCTTCTTCATCATGACGGCATGCGCCTGCTCCATGGTACTGGACTGGAGCCGGCAGGGGCTCCGGCTCATCGTCGGAGGCCTCCTCCATCATTGAGTCGTCGTTGCTCACCTTCGGGGAGCCCGACGGCATGCCGGCCTCAATCCGTTGGCACGACTGGCCTGCCAACCGACCAGAAGACCGGCTAGCTCATGCTTCTGTTCTGATCAGAGGCTCTCCCACATCGCTCTAGAGATCGCAGTCATGGCGGGAGGTGGTGCCTAGGCGGAACGGGAGTGGGGGTGGTGCGGTGGGGATCGTGTCGGGTGTGTCCATATATAAATAGCGGCATTGTCTAGAGTCTAGACCAAGCGGTGGTTATTTCAATGCGGGTGCCTCTGGGTTTCTCAGCCACCATGCATGTTTAATGTCGGCAAGCGGACGAATGGGCAGCCAGTGTGAATGTGGTACATAGCTGTCCCGGCCCATCCAGTCACATCTCTCCGACATTGAACTTGCACGGAGACCAGGACACGGAGCGGGTGGCGCTCTCAGCCATGTGTCGTTTCAATGCCGACCCCAGTGAACAGTCGCGTCCGCTCTAGGCCATCATGAATGTGACGCGGGGAGCGGCCAGTGCGTTGTTTCAGTGTTGACTCCTGTTTAATGGCTACAATCATCTGGTACAAAATTTTGAGATTGACAAAGTCACAACAGGCATCTATGGGAATGTCTCCTCCCAAACATCGCCGAAAGGTCTGAAATAAATCTTGAAAAATATAAGAATCAGTGCCAAGTCTAAGGCTTAAACTGGATGGGCAGGTTCCACCATAGAAAATCTAACCAAACTGAATTATCAGGTAGAGGGGCCGTGTTGCATCATTCGAAGGCCCAGATGGAGCAGCTTGGTGAATTTGGCATGGTACACGCTGTGGATAAGCCTGACTGAAGAACAAAGCTTTTTCCGACAGTCTGAACTCTGAACCCAATGCCGTAGAAATGCTCCGGGCAGGCAATAATGCACCTCGTCCAAGCAAAGTAGAAATGCTTTGACGGAGTTGCACTCGCACACGCACGTAGCAACCAACAAAGATGCAAACACAAGACACTGATTTAAAAAGTACTGCATGTGCAAATCTGTTATATATACTAGCAAGAGAGTTGGCTCCCGAGTCTTGGAGGCTCTAGCAAGGGATCCTCTGCCGGAATGAAGCCTCTTGCCCAGGGAAAGGGGAGGGGTCGCCGTCGAGCTGCACATCGCCGGAAGAAGGGCGGGAGAAGGGGTTTCGGCCGGTGCTCGGAGGCGAGGTCAGGGAAGAATCTTTCGACGACGGCCCATGCTCAGGCCCGGTAGCACTGGGAATGTGCGCTCTCAAGCCTTGACGCTGGGATAGTCCCACCTCGGGAGTTTACTAGCATTACGACCAGTTTATTATATCGAAACTTCACAGAGTGCTCGCCGAGTTCGGTGGCGCGAAATTGTAACCCAGATGATGAGGGGGCAATTGACAGTGACTGCTGGCTCGGTCGTGTCGGCCCACAGCCCAATTACATGAGGGGAGCAGGCTTCTGGGCCCGGTCGTGTCGGCCCCTAGCCCAATTACATGTGGGGAGAAGCTGACTGTCATTTTTAATTTTATATTTTCTGATTCCTGTTTATTTATATTTTTTATACTTACTCCGCGCAGATTTCTATTTACATTCTTTATTTATAAATTTTATATGATTCATGTATATATTTGTTTACTTATAATTCTCTATGATTCGGTGTTATATATTAATTGCTGATAGGAAAAGATCGAAACAAATCCCTATTTATTCATATTTTGTTACTTATTATTTGCTCTAGTTCCCGGTCGTGTCGGCCCACAGCCCAATTACATGAGGGGAGCAGGCTTCTGGGCCCGGTCGTGTCGGCCCTAGCCCAATTACATGTGGGGAGAAGCTGACTGTCATTTTTAATTTTATATTTTTCTGATTCCTGTTTATTTATATTTTTTATACTTACTCCGCGCAGATTTCTATTTACATTCTTTATTTATAAATTTTATATGATTCATGTATATATTTGTTTACTTATAATTCTCTATGATTCGGTGTTATATATTAATTGCTGATAGGAAAAGATCGAAACAAATCCCTATTTATTCATATTTTGTTACTTATTATTTGCTCTAGTTCCCGGTCGTGTCGGCCCACAGCCCAATTACATGAGGGGAGCAGGCTTCTGGGCCCGGTCGTGTCGGCCCCTAGCCCAATTACATGTGGGGAGAAGCTGACTGTCATTTTTAATTTTATATTTTCTGATTCCTGTTTATTTATATTTTTTATACTTACTCCGCGCAGATTTCTATTTACATTCTTTATTTATAAATTTTATATGATTCATGTATATATTTGTTTACTTATAATTCTCTATGATTCGGTGTTATATATTAATTGCTGATAGGAAAAGATCGAAACAAATCCCTATTTATTCATATTTTGTTACTTATTATTTGCTCTAGTTCCCGGTCGTGTCGGCCCACAGCCCAATTACATGAGGGGAGCAGGCTTCTGGGCCCGGTCGTGTCGGCCCCTAGCCCAATTACATGTGGGGAGAAGCTGACTGTCATTTTTAATTTTATATTTTCTGATTCCTGTTTATTTATATTTTTTATACTTACTCCGCGCAGATTTCTATTTACATTCTTTATTTATAAATTTTATATGATTCATGTATATATTTGTTTACTTATAATTCTCTATGATTCGGTGTTATATATTAATTGCTGATAGGAAAAGATCGAAACAAATCCCTATTTATTCATATTTTGTTACTTATTATTTGCTCTAGTTCCCGGTCGTGTCGGCCCACAGCCCAATTACATGAGGGGAGCAGGCTTCTGGGCCCGGTCGTGTCGGCCCCTAGCCCAATTACATGTGGGGAGAAGCTGACTGTCATTTTTAATTTTATATTTTCTGATTCCTGTTTATTTATATTTTTTATACTTACTCCGCGCAGATTTCTATTTACATTCTTTATTTATAAATTTTATATGATTCATGTATATATTTGTTTACTTATAATTCTCTATGATTCGGTGTTATATATTAATTGCTGATAGGAAAAGATCGAAACAAATCCCTATTTATTCATATTTTGTTACTTATTATTTGCTCTAGTTCCCGGTCGTGTCGGCCCACAGCCCAATTACATGAGGGGAGCAGGCTTCTGGGCCCGGTCGTGTCGGCCCCTAGCCCAATTACATGTGGGGAGAAGCTGACTGTCATTTTTAATTTTATATTTTCTGATTCCTGTTTATTTATATTTTTTATACTTACTCCGCGCAGATTTCTATTTACATTCTTTATTTATAAATTTTATATGATTCATGTATATATTTGTTTACTTATAATTCTCTATGATTCGGTGTTATATATTAATTGCTGATAGGAAAAGATCGAAACAAATCCCTATTTATTCATATTTTGTTACTTATTATTTGCTCTAGTTCCCGGTCGTGTCGGCCCACAGCCCAATTACATGAGGGGAGCAGGCTTCTGGGCCCGGTCGTGTCGGTCCCTAGCCCAATTACATGTGGGGAGAAGCTGACTGTCATTTTTAATTTTATATTTTCTGATTCCTGTTTATTTATATTTTTTATACTTACTCTGCGCAGATTTCTATTTACATTCTTTATTTATATATTTTATATGATTCATGTATATATTTTTACTTATAATTCTCTATGATTCGGTGTTATATATTAATTGCTGATAGGAAAAGATCGAAACAAATCCCTATTTATTCATATTTTGTTACTTATTATTTGCTCTAGTTCCCGGTCGTGTCGGCCCACAGCCCAATTACATGAGGGGAGCAGGCTTCTGGGCCCGGTCGTGTCGGTCCCTAGCCCAATTACATGTGGGGAGAAGCTGACTGTCATTTTTAATTTTATATTTTCTGATTCCTGTTTATTTATATTTTTTATACTTACTCTGCGCAGATTTCTATTTACATTCTTTATTTATATATTTTATATGATTCATGTATATATTTGTTTACTTATAATTCTCTATGATTCGGTGTTATATATTAATTGCTGATAGGAAAAGATCGAAACAAATCCCTATTTATTCATATTTTGTTACTTATTATTTGCTCTAGTTCCCGGTCGTGTCGGCCCACAGCCCAATTACATGAGGGGAGCAGGCTTCTGGGCCCGGTCGTGTCGGTCCCTAGCCCAATTACATGTGGGGAGAAGCTGACTGTCATTTTTAATTTTATATTTTCTGATTCCTGTTTATTTATATTTTTTATACTTACTCTGCGCAGATTTCTATTTACATTCTTTATTTATATATTTTATATGATTCATGTATATATTTGTTTACTTATAATTCTCTATGATTCGGTGTTATATATTAATTGCTGATAGGAAAAGATCGAAACAAATCCCTATTTATTCATATTTTGTTACTTATTATTTGCTCTAGTTCCCGTTCATATCTTCTTACCTATAAATTCATATGATTCGTGTCTATATTTTTTTACTTATAATTCTGTATGATTCGTGTCTATAAATCAATGCCGAATGTGTAAAAAGATCGAGACAAGTGAACGCAAATCCTATACATCACTCTAAGCGGCACTAGTGCCTCTCGCCGCCCGAAGCAAACCGGTATGGGCTAGGCTCATCCTTCTTTTTCAGTGTGCCGCATTTTGGAGAGGCCCATCAAGAAAAGTAGCCATCCGTGATGAAATGGTCCACCGACCGTACCACGACTTTGGTCATTTTATTGTGCTAGATGAAAATTCATTTATTATATTTGGTGGTCCCTCTTCTGCCACGGATTTGAAAAACAAACGTGGTAGATGCTCGATCGGTGTGTGGTAGATGTCAAACTTTTGGTTCTTTGAACGTTTTAACTCCGATGGATGCCCCACGGTCTTTCAAAACTTGTGAGGCCACAATGTGTGTGTCCGGCGGACTTTTTTTTATCGCGCCCGTTGTTCAGACCTTGTTACCGTTGCCTGATGCAATGGTCTGACGGCCGGATCCCAATGCCAGCCTCTCTGTACAAGAAAAGAAAGGTGTACTCTGTTGGACTCTTTTTCTATCGCACCCTCTGTTTTGAGCTTGTTAACGTTGCTCCATGCAATCGTGTATGGTATGACTACTGAGTACCCGATGCCAACATCTCTAAACAAGAAACATGAGCCGTATGCATCTTTTTGATGCAGAGGCTGGGGTAACACCCCTTTTCGAAAAAAAAAGTTTGACTCTTTTTTCTGTTGCGCCGCTATTTTGACCTTGTTAATGTTGCTGCATACAGCCGTGTATGGTCTAGCTGGTAGGTTCCCGATGTTAGTCTCTCTGTAGAAGCATGAAGGATAATTTTTTACCCATGATTGCTGGCTACTTGACTCTTATTTTTGAACCCACTCGTTAAACCTGACATTGTTAAAGTTGAGGGATGATGCAGGCGGGTGGGTTCCCTTGTTAACCTCATTGTACAGCAGCGACGGAGGCGCATCATTGGGTGCTGGAAGGCATGGCGAATAGGTGGGCCAATGCGGCCGCTCACGAGGCTGGTACAACGCGGATCCTTATCCTGAACGATGTCAAGGCTGGGGAGCAGTTTAGACTTTCAATTTAGATGGAATTTTGTTGTACCAATATGCCTTATTTTAAGGAAAATCAAATCTAGGATTCTGTTGAATCCAGGGTGGCCAATGGGTCGCCGATATACGAGCCACAGGAAGACAATGACAAACAGGCGAACGCAAGCAAGGCTCGAACTAAAACAACTGTGTATCTCACAAATATTAGTTGACATCCAAAACCGCATCACCGCTCTATGAAAGGGGTTAAAAAATTTGTGAATCTGCAATGGTCCAATAGTAAACAAGACTTTCAAATCTTTATAATGTTAGTTGTTGGATTTTGATGTATATTGTGTAGCAATCTAACCCGGCACCGAAGATTTAGTACGTGCAAACCGATTATGATATGAGGTCTGCTCCTGTACAAGCCCAACCCAAACTCGTTAAGGGCAGTATAGTCTTTTGCCATTAATTAGTGTTTATCTTTACTATTAAATTGCTTGAGGTAGGTTCGTCATTTTCGTTCCGATATTTTCTTTCCAAATTTGCCCCTGATGGTTCGGATGTTTTACATGGTCTACCACTGCTAAGTCAAACTGAATGGTTCATTTATTTCCTTCTCAACCTCCCGCTCGGGTCAATCCCTCTTCGGCGGAAGGAGCTCCCGCGCTGCTACTGGATGGACCCTGCCGCCATCAGAAGGGGTAGCCGCGCCTCCATTGGATGGAGCTCCCGTACTACCGCCCCACTAGGAACTCGTGCCCCCATCAGAAGAAGCTCCTGCATCGCCGAGCGCGGTACCAACATCTGTCTCCACGAATGTGCCGCCCTCGGGCTACTCCGTGTGGGCCCGTCGTTCTTCCCTGCTACGCAAGCGTGGCGCCCAGCCTACTCCGCGCATGCCGACCGAATCGGTCATGGTCCTCGTGAGGGCTGCACTCGGGGCCAAGGGCGGAACGGCGGCGGCATGCTTGAGCCGGGGCACCCTTTCACGGGAACCGAAATTAGAGGTGAGGCGGCCGGCACGGTGAGCAGGTAGGGGCTCGCAGAGGAGGAACGACAGACTCCTGCAGGCCAGCGGGAGTGACGCTGCCGTCGTGGACAAATAGGGCCCACGGCCGGCAGATTGGGAGGTCGGCTTCGGACTGGGAGCGGTGGGCACAGGGTAGAACGATGGCTAGAGAGGAGCTCGAGTGGGTGGCACGCTAGACTTGCTCTGGCCGATGGGGCGATAGAGGGAGATGGTGGCGTCGGGGTAATGAAGGAAGAGAGAGTGAGAGTGGGAGGGACCTGATTGGAAGAAAAGAGCCGACTGTGGGGGGCTACGTGCAAAAGGAGAAGGGCCACCATTCGTGGTGGTAAGACTTATAAGGGGACAACTGCGGTGGGCTCTAGGATTTGCATCGGTTGGGCCTTGGGACGGTTTGGGCTGGGAGAAGGCCGGCGCTGGCCGGATGGGAGGTGGGTGATAACCCACAAGTATAGGGGATCGCGACAGTCTTTGATGGTAGTATTTCACCCAAATTTATTGATTCGACACAAAGGGAGCCAAAGAATATTTATGAGTCTTAGAAGTTGAGTTATCAATTCAATCACACCTGAAGAATAATATTTCTGCATCAAAGTATTCAGTAGCACACTAGTATGATAGTTTTGATAGTAACGGTAACAGTAGCAATGATAGCGGTGACAATAATAGTAGCAGTTTTGAAGTGATTGTAATAGCAGCAACAAGAGCAGTAACTTAACAAAGATCAATATGAGCAAAGTGTAGGCATTGGATCAACAATGGATATTTGTGTTGGATGACATTCATCATGTGATAGTCACAACCTAGAGTGATACATAATAGCTCCAATTTATCAATTCAATGTAGCCATGTATCCCATATATAATCATATGTGCTTATAAAAAGAACTTGCATGATCTTTTATCCTACCCTCCCGTGGCAGCGAGGTCCATAAGAAAATCTAAGGGATATTAAGGTATCTTTTCATAGAGAACCGAAACAAACCATTAACACACTATGAATACATGAACTCCTCGAAGTACAGTCCTCCCTGAAGAGTATCCCAATTATTGTCACCTTAGGGTCTACAGATCAGAATAATAACAAGTGCATACAACTAGCAGATAGGATCAACAATTCAAATATATTCATGAAAACATACAGGGTTTAAATCCAAAATCATGGCACTCAAGCCCTACTGACAAACATTAAGTGTTGGGGATATTACTATTGAGTTAAACCGCCCAGGAGGGGCCGGGTTAACTTACAAGGAATCCGGTACAAGAGCCCATGACGATGAAGGCTATGGCGTTTCAACTATGAAGACTTAGAGGCCCAGAGCCCAATGGCGGATTAGGGCCCATAGTAGTAAACCGTCATAGATGTATGAGCTGGCCACTTGTATGAGCTGGCCTCGGGATTCTGTAGACCGGCCGAGCATCAACCTATGTATATAAAGGGACAACCCGGCGGCGGTTCAGGGAGAAGAAACAACACCTCGAGAACTAGGCAAAGCATATTTGCTCCCTCGTAATCGAGACCACATCAAGAACACCACAACTGGATCGTAGGCTTTTACCTTCACCTCAAGGGGCCGAACCAGTATAAACTCCCTGTGTCCTTTGTTCGGTTTAACCCCTCTAAGCTAACCCGGTCGCGATGGCTCCATGACTAAGTCCTTTCACTAGGACATCTGACGTGATAATTCCACGACAGTTGGCGCCCACCGTGGGGCTATCGCACGATGGTTTCAAGTTCTTAGAGGGAAAGTTCGAAGGGCTCAAGGGATACAGAGTGGGCCGGATGACTAAGAGTCGTTGCGGCAAGCTCTACATCGACGATGCAGGCTGGGGCCCCGACGCCGGCTCAATCGAGTACGGGTACCGGGTCCCCTTCGGAGGAATTCACATCTGCATCGGCAAGATCGGCGAACCGGGCCCTGAGCCGGACATCTACACCGACCTCATCGAGACGGCTCAGCGTGCGAGTCCTGCCCGGATTTAGCCCGCCATGAAGCGTGCGTTCGTAGGATGTATCCATGGGATCGAATCTGAACCGGTGTCCGAGTGTGAGACGGCCGTTTATTCCGATGGCGAGTCATCCACCAGCGAGACCGAATCTTTGTATCAAGTTCAAGATGGCTTGTTCGAAGGGTATTCCAATGGCAGGAGTATTCTGGAATTTCTTGAACCGCCAAATCGGGTCGCAATCTTCATGGCCGGTACACAACCAGCATGGCAAAACTCAACTGCAGCGACAATGAATTCCGGATCAGCAGCCGGGGCAGGAGGCCCCGCGTGCCAGCTGGCTCAAGTTCTTTCCGGTTTGTTGGACGCCTGGACGACATTTTTGACCACGGCAGTTACCCCGGAGACTCAAGATCGGCATAACACAGAGGTCACAAAGCTGCGGGATCAGATAACTAAGGCCAAGGAGGACTTAGCGGCTGAGGAAACAAGGATGGCTGAGGAACGGGCTGCTTTAGATGCCTAGTCACAGAGGATTCAGGCCGAAAATTATCGACTCTTGCTAGATCAGAATGCTTCGGATGACGTATTGAGGAGGAGACATCAGTCTCGCTTGCCGGCGGATTACAATGCAATGAATCTCTTCAGTACGCCAGGAGCAGGAACCAGCAACCCGACAGCAGTAAACCGGACTGCCGTGCCAAGGACCGGAGCGCCGAATCAACCACAAGTGATGGGCCCACCTCGACGAACGGATAACCCGCCGCAGTACACGACACCCCCGCCGGGTCACTTCTCCACCCCTTTGGACAACATGATCGCAGCAGCATCCTGATTGGCAGCTATTCCAATGGAGGGTGAGTCGTTACGGCGGTTGAGACGCGGCAGGTTAGGGATCTTCTTCAGACTGCTATGGTGCATCAGCAGGCTTATTCATACAGCCGAGATAGGATTCACTCGACCCCTCGCCCGAGCAGGAGCTACAACAGGCACATAGATGAGCCGGCTGTGTCAAGCAGTGCGCGGAACCGTGACGCCCCTCGATGGCCTAATCCGGCGCGCGGTGGTGCAAATGCTCAGGACGTGGTAGATAATGGCAGAGCACGAAGGGAGGCCGCATTAGCGGCACAGTACGCGGGTCATCATCAATCCGCCCCAGTTCAGCCAGCGGCGTCAGTAGAATGAGGTACCGGGCTTGCTTTCAACTCATGGGGAGTGCCGTGTCTCACTCCGGCTCTGCGGAATGTACGGTTACCCAAGGATTTCAAGGGCCCGCGGAAGGTGCCTAATTACACCGCCGATTTACCCCCCGAGTCATGGGTTGAGAGCTACGAGATGGCTATGGAGATGCTGGAAGTGGATGAAGCGGCGTGTGCAAAATACTTCACCATGATGTTGGAAGGAACAGCTCGTACTTGGTTGAAGAGCCTGCCTGCTAACTCCATTGGGTCATGGGATCAATTGAAGGCCCGGTTTATAGCGAACTTCAAGGATACGTGCAAACAACCCATGTCCATTGCGGATCTGGCTGCTTGTCTTCAAGGAGAGAACGAATCAACAACGCATTGGGTGCGCCGGGTTTCAGAAATCCTGCATTCATCAGACCGCATCAATGCCGATACAGCAATTGTAACTTTGAAGGGGAATTGCCGGTTTAAGTCGCTGAAGATGAAGTTGGGACGGCTCAAGCGCCACTGCAATGATATGGGCACACTCATGGCAGCTCTGGTTAAATATGCTGATTCGGATAATACCAAAGATCCTGATTCTGACAAAGAGAAGCAAGAGAAGGGAAAGAAGAATGCCGGTTCAAAAGGACAGAATAACCAGACGAACCATGGGAACAATGGTAATCGTAAAGCGGATAATTTGGATTTTGTGGCTAACACCAATGTGCAGGGCAATGCGCAACGTCGTAAGGGTAAACCGCCCCAGCGCGATGGAGGCATGAATCTGGAGCGCCTGTTAAACCAGCCCTGCCCAAAGCACGGGACAAAGGAGGTTCCGGCAACGCACCTCTGGAAGGATTGTTTCATTATGAAGGAGTTCAAAAACTCTGATCTCTTCCGGTATGATTAGTAAGGATGGCAATTTTACCCATGGGTACGGGTACCCGCGGATACTGTACCCGCATGGGCAGGGTATGGGCACAATTTTATACCCATGGGTAGTAGCCATACCCTACCCGTTAAGTCATGGGTAGGGCACGGGTATTGCCTCATACCCATGGGTATACCGATACCCTACCCATTTATACTGACATGTTCCGTCTCAGATGTTATTTGGTGAGTTTGTGAACCTATTTTAAAGTTGTCACCAATTGTCAATTTGAATTGAGATTGTCTTGTACTCAGCTATTTGTTATTGAGTTTAGGTAAATGTTATTTTGTCAAATGTGTTATGGATGAATATAAAATTGTGAATAACTTGTGTACTATTTGATCTACCCATCAGGTATCCAATGGGTATGGGTACCCATCGGGTATGGGTACGGGTAAAGTGTCATACCCATGGGTACGGTATGGATACAATTTTGTACCCATTAACTACATGGGTATGGGTATGGGTATGGTATTGCTCTACCCACCCCATACCCTACCCATTGCCATCCTTAATGATCAGGGTCCGTCTGGCGGTTCAGGTCCAGGTTTTCATGGGCTGGGTTACGGTGGCGGCGGTTCAAACTATGGATTTCAGAATAATCAGGGCAACCAGAACAACCAAGGTGGTCACAACCAACAGAACAATCAGGGGAATCAGCAGCAATCAGGGTTTCAGAGTCACCCAAAGCAGTTGAATCGCGGGCAGTATCATGTTTTCACTACTAGCTTGTGTAAGCGCAATCAGAAGCTTCACAAGAGGGCAGTTAATGTTGTTGAACCGGCAGTACCCCGTTACTTGTGTTAGTCCGAGCAGCCCATTGTGTGGAGAAGAGAGGATCATCCGCCCAGGTTGATAATCCAGGTCATCTGGCTTTAGTGGTGGCACCTCAGGTGGGAGGTTATAAATTCACCAAGGTGCTCATGGATGGAGGGAGCAGTATCAACATCCTGTATTATGAAACCTTCCGTCGCATGGGGTTGGCAGATAAGAATCTTAAACCGTCGAACATTGTCTTTCATGGTGTAGTACCTGGTAAATTGGCATATCTGGTTGGTAAGATAGCTTTGGAGGTTGTGTTTGGTGATGAGCATGATTCCAGGTCAGAAACTTTGACCTTTGAAGTGGTGAAAATCCAGAGCCCATATCACGCCCTGTTTGGACGGCCGTCTTACGCAAAGTTCATGGCAAGGCCCTGTTATATTTATTTACAGCTCAAAATGTCGGGTCATAAGGGGACCATCATGGTGCATGGGAGTCGTAAGACGCTTTGGACTGTGAAGAAGGTGATGCGGCTTATGCTGAGTCGGTTTGTGCAATAGAAGAGTTGAAGTTCTACAAAGACAATGTTGATCCGACAGATATGACCCCTCTGAAGAAGCCCACCACTGAGCATGACCCGACCCTGAAGTTCAAACCGGCTGATGAGACTAAACTTGTTGATTTCGTTCCTGGCGATTCATCCAAACAGTTTAGTATCAGCACTAATCTGGATCCAAAATAGGAAAGCGCGCTCATCAAGTTCATCCGTGAGAACCGGGACATCTTTGCATGGAAGCCTACTGACATGCCGGAGTGCCGAGGGAACTCGCTGAGCACACTCTCAATATTGATCCCAAGTTTAAACCGGTCAAACAATTTCTTCGCCGCTTCAACGAGGAAAGACGCAAGGCCATTGGAGAGGAGGTAGCCCGACTATTGGCTACTAGGTTTATCGTCGAAGTTTTTCATCCGGAGTGGCTGGCCAATCCGGTGCTAGTGCTTAAGGAGAATGGCACTTGGCGCATGTGTGTAGACTACACAGACTTGAACAAAGCTTGTCCGGCAGATCCTTTTGCTCTCCCACGTATTGATCAGATCATTGATGCTACGGCGGGTTGTGAGCGTTTGAGTTTCTTGGATGCTTATTCTGGTTATCATCATATCAAGATGGCAGTTAAGGACCAGGAGAAAACAGCCTTTATCACTCCCTTTGGAGCCTTCTGCTATGTGTCTATGCCCTTTGGGCTCAAGAGTGCCCAAGCAACTTATCAGTGATGTGTACAGAATTGTCTCCATACTCAGATTGGGCGCAATGTTCATGCTTATGTGGACGACATTGTGGTGAAATCTAGGAAGAAGGAAACACTGATAGATGACCTCAAGGAGACATTTAACAATCTTCGAGTTTACAAGATGATGCTCAATCCGGACAAGTGTGTCTTCGGTGTTCCGGCAGTTAAGCTCTTAGGTTTTCTGGTGTCTAAAAGGGGCATTGAGACTAATCCGAAAAAGATCAAGGCGATTACATCTCTGGCCAAAACAGCGTGTATCAATAATGTCCAGCGTCTGGCGGGTCGAATTGCAGCCCTGAGCCGGTTTATCAGCCGTTTGGGAGAGAAGGCAATCCCTCTGTATCAGATGTTGAAGAAAACAGTCACTTTTGTCTGGAGTGACGCAGCTCATGTGGCGTTTGAGGACTTAAAGAGGCAGTTGGCTGAACCGCCGGTCCTTGCTGCTCCGGTTGATAATGAGCCGCTGTTATTATACGTGGCTGCTAATGCCCGAGCTGTCAGTGTGGCAATTGTGGTTGAGTGCAAGGAGGTTGGGAAGGAATATCCGGTTCAAAGACCGGTTTACTAATATCAGTGAAGTGCTCATCGATTCAAAACAAAGATATCCGCATTGGCAGAAGCTGGTGTATGGGGTTTTTATGGCGAGTTGGAAGCTTAAGCAATACCTTCAAGGCCATCCCATCACAGTAGTCAGTTCTTCTCCTTTGGGCGATATAATTCAGAACAGGGAGGCAACTGGTCGAGTTGCAAAGTGGGCTATTGAGCTTGGTCCACACGGGTTGAAGTATATTGTTGGGGAACGTAGCACAAATTCAAAATTTTCTACGCATCACCAAGATCAATCTATGGAGATTCTAGCAACAAGAGAGAGAGAGGGAGTGCATCTTCATAACCTTGAAGATCGCTAAGCGGAAGCGTTACAAGAATGCAGTTGTTGGAGTCGTACTAACGGTGATTCAAATCGCGGAAGATCCGATCTAGCGCCGAACGGACGGCGCCTCCGCGTTCAACACACATACAGCCCGGGGACGTCTCCTCCTTCTTGATCCAGCAAGGGGAGAGGAGAAGTTGAGGGAGAACTCCGACAGCATGACGGCATGGTGGTGGTGGAGCTCGTGGTTCTCCAGCAGGGCTTCGCCAAGCACTACGGAGGAGGAGGGGGTGTTGGAGGAGGGAGAGGGCTGTGCCAGGGGAAGGGTGTGGCTGCCCTCCCACCCCTCACTATATATAGGGGGAAAGGGAGAGGGGGCCGGCCCCTCTAGATGGATCTAGAGGAGGGGCGGCGGCCAGGGGGAAATCCTAGATGGGTTTGGGCGCCCCCACCCCCTAGGAAACTTGCCCCGCAAGCCGGGAGGGGAGGCTGCCCTAGGGGTGGCGCCCCTACCTCTCTAGGTTACATGAGATGTGGTGGGAGGGGCGCTCAGCCCCTTAGTGGGCTGATGTGCCCCCTCCCCTTGGCCCATAAGCGCCCCCCCCCCCCAACACTTGTCGGGGCCTCCGAAACCCCTTTCGGACATGCTGGTCATCACCTGGTACCCCCGGAACAATTCCGGACTCCAATACCCTTCGTCCAATATTCTAATCTTCACCTCCGGACCATTCCGGAGCTCCTCGTCACATCCGGGATCTCATCCAGGACTCCGAACAACCTTCGGTAACCACATACTATTTCCCATAACAACTCTAGCGTCACCGAACCTTAAGTGTGTAGACCCTACGGGTTAGGGAACCATGCAGACATGACCGAGACATCTCTCCGGCCAATAACCAACAGCGGGATCTGGATACCCATGTTGGCTCCCACATTTTCCACAATGATCTCATCGGATGAACCACAATGTCGAGGATTCAAGCAATCCCGTATACAATTCCCTTTGTCAATAAGTACGTTACTTGCCCGAGATTCGATCGTCGTTATCCCAATACCTCGTTCAATCTCGTTACCGGCAAGTCACTTTACTCGTTCCGTAATGCATGATCCAGTGACTAACTACTTAGTCACATTGAGCTCATTATGATGATGCATTACCGAGTGGGCCCAGAGATACCTCTCCATCATACAGAGTGACAAATCCCAGTCTTGATTCATGCCAACCCAACAGACACTTTCGGAGATACCCGTAGTGCACCTTTATAGCCACCCAGTTATGTTGTGACGTTTGGCACACCCAAAGCATTCCTACGGTATCTGGGAGTTTCACAATCTCATGGTCTAAGGAAATGATACTTGACATTAGAAAAGCTTTTAGCAAACAAACTACATGATCTTGTGCTATGCTTAGGATTGGGTCTTGTCCATCACATCATTCTCCTAATGATGTGATCCCGTTATCAATGACATCTAATGTCCATGGTCAGGAAACCATAACCATCTATTGATCAACGAGCTAGTCAACTAGAGGCTCACTAGGGACATGTTGTGGTCTATGTATTCACACATGTATTACAGTTTCCAGTTAATACAATTATAGCATGAACAATAGACAATTATCATGAACAATGAAATACAATAATAACCATTTTATTATTGCCTCTAGGGCATATTTCCAACAGTCTCCCACTTGGACTAGAGTCAATAATCTAGTTCACATCACTATGTGATTGTAATGAATCTAACACCCATGGGGTTTGATCATATCTCGCTTGTGAGAGAGGTTATTAGTCAACGGGTCTGAACCTTTCAGATCCGTGCGTGATTTACATATCTCTATGTCATCTTGTAGATGCAGCTATCACGCGCTATTTGGAGCTATTCCAAATAACTGTTCTACTATACGAATCCGGTTTACTACTCAGAATAATCCAGATTAGTGTCAAAGTTTGCATCGGCGTAACCCTTTACGACAAACTCCTTTACCACCTCCATAATAGAGAAAATTCCTTAGTCCACTAGTTACCAAGGATAAATTTTGACCGCTGTCCTTTGATCCATTCCTGGATCACTCTTGTACCCCTTGACTGACTCATGGCTAGGCACACTTCAGGTGCGGTACACAGCATAGCATACTGTAGAGCCTACGTCTAAAGCATAGGGGACGACCTTCGTCCTTTCTCTATTCTGCTGTGGTCAGGTTTTGAGTCTTACTCAATACTCACACCTTATAACACAGCCAAGAACTCCTTCTTTGCCGATCTATTTTGAACTCCTTCAAAATCCTGTCATGGTGCGTACTCTTTTGAAAGTACTATCAAGCGATTTTGACCTATCCTTATAGATCTTGATGCTCAATGTTCAAGTAGCTTAATCCAGGTTTTCCATTGAAAAACACTTTTCAAATAACCCTACATGCTTTCCAGAAATTCTACAGCATTTCTGATCAACAATATGTTAACAACATATACTCATCAGAAATTCTATAGTGCTCCCACTCACTTCTTTGGAAATACAAGTTTCTCATAAACTTTGTATAAACCGAAAATCTTTGATCATCTCATCAAAGCGTATATTCCATCTCCGAGATGCTTACTCCAGTCCTTAGAAGGATTACTGGAGCTTTGCATACTTGTTAGCATCTTTCAGGATTGACAAAACCTTCTGGTTGTATCACATACAACCTTTCCTCAAGAAAATCGTCGAGGAAACAATGTTTTGACATCCTATCTGCAAGATTTCATGAATAATGCAGTAACTGCTAATATAATTCCAACAGACTCTTAGCATTGCTATGAGTGAGAAAGTCTCATCGTAGTCAACTCCTTGAACTTGTCGGAAAACATCTTAGCGACAAGTTGAGCTTTCTTAATGGTGACACTTACCATCATTGTCTGTCTTCCTTTTAAAATCCATCTGTACTCAACAGCCTTACAACCATCGAGTAGTTCTTCCAAAGTCCATACTTTGTTTTCACATGGATCATCTCTCAGATTTTTATGGCCTCGAGCCATTCATCAGAATCCAGGCCCACCATTGCTTCTCCATAGCTCATAGGTTCATTGTTGTCTAGCAGCATGACCTCCAAGACAGGATTACCGTACCACTCTGAAGTAGTACGCATCCTTGTCGACCTACGAGGTTTGGTAGTGACTTGATCCGAAGTTTCATGATCACTATCATCAGCTTCCACTTCAATTGGTGTAGGTGCCATAGGAACAACTTCCTGTGCCCTGCTACACACTGGTTGAAGTGATGGTTCAATAACCTCATCAAGTCTCCACCATCCTCCCACTCTATTCTTTCGAGAGAAACCTTTCCTCGAGAAAGGACCCGTTTCTAGAAACAATTACTTTTTCTTACGAATTTGAATCAGGAGGTATACCCAACTGTTTTGGGTGTCCTATTAAGATGCATTTATCCGCTTTGTGTTCGAGCTTATCAGCATGAAACTTTTTCACATAAGCATCGCAGCCCCAAACTTTTAAGAAACGACAGCTTAGGTTTCTCTAAACCATAGTTCACACGGTGTCATCTCAACGGAATTATGTGGTGCCCCATTAAAGTGAATGCGATTGTCTCTAATGTCTAATCCATAAACGATAGTGGTAATTTGATAAGAGACATCATGGTATGCCCCATATCCAATAGGGTGCATTTATGATGTTCGGACACACCATCACAATATGGTGTTCCAGGCGGTGTTAGTTGTGAAACAATTTCCACAATGTCTTAATTGTGTACCAAACTCACAACTCAGATATTCATCTCTATGATCATATCATAGACATTTTATCCTATTGTCACGAAGATCTTCAACTTCACTCTGAAATTACTTGAACCTTTCAATAATTCAGACTTGTGTTTCATCAAGTAAATATACTCAGCATCTACTCAAATCATCTGTGAAGTAAGAACATAACGATATCCACTGCGTGCCTCAGCACTCATTGGACTGCACACATCAAAATGTATTACTTCCTAGAAGTTGCTTTCTTGTTCCATCTTACTGAAAATGAGGCTTTTCAGTCATCTTGCCCATGTGGTATGATTTGCATGTATCAAGTGATTCAAAATCAAGGGAGTCCAAACGATCCATCTGCATGGAGTTTCTTCATGCGTGCATACCAATAGACATGGTTCGCATGTCTCAAACTTTTCAAAAAATGAGCGAGTCCAAAGATCCATCAACATGGAGCTTCTTCATGCGTTTTATACCAATATGACTTACATGGCAGTGCCACAAGTAGGTGGTACTATCATTACTATCTTATATCTTTTGGCATGAACATGTGTATCACTACGATCGAGATTCAATAAACCATTCATTTTAGGTGCAAGACCATTGAAGGTATTATT
Organism: Triticum aestivum; assembly: GCF_018294505.1. Classification (NCBI taxonomy): domain Eukaryota; kingdom Viridiplantae; phylum Streptophyta; class Magnoliopsida; order Poales; family Poaceae; genus Triticum; species Triticum aestivum. Next base: position 633,348,876 of record NC_057795.1, on the reverse strand, counting down.
CAAATAAACAGAGTAACCATTATTCTCCCTAAATGAATAACCGTATTGCAATAGACATAATCCAATCATGTCTATGCTCAACGCAAACACCAAATAACAATTATTTAGGTTTAACACCGATCCTGATGGTAGAGGGAGCGTGCGATGTTTGATCACATCAAACTTGGAAACATTTCCAACACATATCGTCACCTCGCCTTTAGCTAGTTTCCGTTTATTCTGTAGCCTTTTAATTCGAGTTACTAACACTTAGCAACCGAACCGGTATCTATTACCATTGTGCTACTAGGAGCACTAGTAAAGTACACATTAATATAATATATATCCAATATACTTCTATCGACCTTGCAAGCCTTCTCATCTACCAAGTATCTAGGGTAGTTCTGCTTCAGTGACTGTTCCCCTCATTACAGAAGCACTTAGTCTCGGGTTTGGGTTCAACCTTGGGTTTCTTCACTAGAGCAGCAACTGATTTGCCGTTTCATGAAGTATCCCTTCTTTCCCTTGCCCTTCTTGAAACTAGTGGTTTTACTAACCATCAACAATTGATGCTCCTACTTGATTTCTACTTTCGCGGTGTCAAACATCGCGAATTGCTCAAGGATCATAATGTCTATCCCTGATATGTTATAGTTCATCACGAAGCTCTAATAGCTTGGTGGCAGTGACTATGGAGAACCATCACTATCTCATCTGGAAGATTCACTCCCACTCGATTCAAGCGATTGTAGTACTCAGACAATCTGAGCACATGCTCAACGATTGAGATTTTCTCCCTTAGTTTGCAGGCTTAAGAAACTTGTCAGAGGTCTCATACCTCTTGACATGGGCACTAGTCTGAAATCCCAATTTCAGTCTTTGGAACATCTCATATGTTCTGCGATGTTTCAAAAACGTCTTTGGTGCCTCAATTCTAAACCATTTAACATTACGCACTGAACTATCATGTAGTCATAAAAACGTGTATGTCAGATGTTCGCAACATCCACAGACGACATTCGAGGCAGCACACCGAGCGGTGCATTAAAGACATAAGCCTTCTGCGCAGCAATGAGGACAATCCTCAGTTTACGGACCCAGTCCGCATAATTGCTACTATCAACTTTGAACTAAATTTTCTCTAGGAACATATCTAAAACAGTAGAACTAAAGCACAAGCTACGACATAATTTGCAAAGACCTTTTGACTATGTTCATGATAATTAAGTTCATCCAATGAACTCCCACTCAGATAGACATCCCTCTAGTCATCTAAGTGATACATGATCCGAGTTAACTAGGCCGTGACCGATCATCACGTGAGACGGACTAGTCATCATCGCTGAACATCTTCATGTTGATCGTATCCACTATACGACTCATGTTCGACCTTTCGGTCTCTTGTGTTCCGAGGCCATGTCTGTACATGCTAGGCTCGTCAAGTCAACCTAAGTGTTTTGCATGTGTAAATCTGGCTTACACCCGTTGTATGCGAACGTTAGAAACTATCACACCCGATCATCACGTGGTGCTTCGAAACAACGAACTTTCGCAACGGTGCATAGTTAGGGGGAACACTTTCTTGAAATTTTAGGAGGGATAATCTTATTTATGCTACCGTCGTTCTCAGAAAATAAGATGTAAACATGACAAACATCAGATGCAAATCATAAAGTGACATGATATGGCCAATATCATCTTGCGCCTTTGATCTCCATCTTGAGACACGACATGATCACCTTCGTCACCGGCATGACACCATGATCTCCATCATCGTGTCTTCATGAAGTTGTCTCGCCAACTATTACTTCTACTACTATGGCTAACGGTTTAGCAATAAAGTAAAGTAATTACATGGCATTATTTAGCGACACGCAGGTCATACAATAAATTAAGACAACTCCTATGGCTCCTGCCGGTTGTCATACTCATCGACATGCAAGTCGTGATTCCTATTACAAGAACATGATCAATCTCATACATCACATATCATTCATCACATTCTTTTTGGCCATATCACATCACATAGCATACCCTGCAAAAACAAGTTAGACACCCTCTAATTGTTGTTGCATGTTTTACGTGGCTGATATGGGTTTTTAGCAAGAACATTTCTTACCTATGCAAAGTCACAACGGTGATATGCCAATTCCTATTTACCCTTCATAAGGACGCTTTTCATCGAATCCGATCCGACTAAAGTGGGAGAGACTGGCACCCGCTAGCCACCTTTATGCAACAAGTGCATGTCAGTCGATGGAACCTGTCTCACGTAAGTGTACGTGTAAGGTCAGTCCGGGCCGCTTCATCCCACAATACCGTCGAAACAAGATAGGACTTGTAATGGTAAGTATATTCAACAAAATCAATGCCCACAACAACTTGTGTTCTACTCGTGCATAGAATCTACGCAATAGACCTAGCTTTGATACCACTGTTGGGGAACGTAGCACAAATTCAAAATTTTCTACGCATCACCAAGATCAATATATGGAGATTCTAGCAACAAGAGAGAGAGGGAGTGCATCTTCATACCCTTGAAGATCGCTAAGCGGAAGTGTTACAAGAACGCGGTTGTTGGAGTCATACTCGCGGCGATTCAAATCGCGAAAGATTCGATCTAGCGCTGAACGGACTGCGCCTCCGCGTTCAAGACACGTACAGCCCGAGGACGTCTCCTCCTTCTTGATCCAGCAAGGGGAGAGGAGAAGTTGAGGGAGAATTCCGACAGCACGATGGCGTGGTGGTGGTGGAGCTCGTGGTTCTCCAGCAGGGCTTCGCCAAGCACTACGGAGGAGGAGGAGGTGATGGAGGAGGGAGAGGGATGCGCCAGGGGAAGGGTGTGGCTGCCCTCCCACCCCCTCACTATATATAGGGGGAAGGGAGAGAGGGGGCCGGCCCCTCTAGATGGATCTAGATGAGGGGGTGGCGGCCAGGGGAAATCCTAGATGGGTTTGGGCGCCCCCACCCCCAGGAAACTTGCCCCCCAAGCCGGGAGGGGAGGCTTCCCTAGGGGTGGCGCCCCTACCTCTCCAGGTTACATAAGATGGGGTGGGAGGGGCGCTCAGCCCCTTAGTGGGCTAATGTGCCCCCTCCCCTTGGCCCATAAGCCCCCCCCCCCCCCCAACACTTGTCGGGGCCTCTGAAACCCCTTTCGGACACGCTGGTCATCACCTGGTACCCCCGGAACAATTCCGGACTCCAATACCCTTCGTCCAATATACCGATCTTCACCCCCGGACCATTTTGGAGCTCCTCGTCACGTCGAGGATCTTATCCGGGACTCCGAACAACCTTCGGTAACCACATACTCTTTCACATAACAACTCTAGCGTCACCAAACCTTAAGTGTGTATAACCTATGGGTCCGGGAACCATGCAGACATGACCGAGACATCTCTCCGGCCAATAACCAATAGCGGGATCTGGATACTCATGTTGGCTCCCATATGTTCCACGATGATCTCATCGGATGAACCACAATGTCGAGGATTCAAGCAATCCCGTATACAATTCTCTTTGCCAATCGGTATATTACTTGCCCGAGATTCGATCATCAGTATCCAAATACCTCGTTCAATCTCGTTATCGGCAAGTCACTTTACTCGTTCCGTAATGCATGATCCCATGACTAACTACTTAGTCACATTGAGCTCATTATGATGATGCATTACCGAGTGGGCCAAGAGATACCTCTCCGTCATACAAAGTGACAAATCCCAGTCTTGATTCGTGCCAACCCAACAGACACTTTCGGAGATACCCGTAGTGCACCTTTATAGCCACACAGTTACATTGTGACGTTTGGCACGCCCAAAGCATTCCTACGGTATCCGGGGGTTTCACAATCTCATGGTCTAAGGAAATGATACTTGACATTAGCAAAGCTTTTAGCAAACGAACTACACGATCTTGTGCTATGCTTAGGATTGGGTCTTGTCCATCACATCATTCTCCTAATGATGTGATCCCGTTATCAATGACATCTAATGTCCATGGTCAGGAAACCATAACCATCTATTGATCAACGAGCTAGTCAACTAGAGGCTCACTAGGGACATGTTGTGGTCTATGTATTCACACATGTATTACGGTTTCCAGTTAATACAATTATAGCATGAACAACAGACAATTATCATGAACAAGGAAATACAATAATAACCATTTTATTATTTCCTCTAGGGCATATTTCCAACATATATGCCTCGGACAACCATCAAGTCTCGGGCGCTTGTTGACTTCATCAATGATTGGATAGAGTTGCAGGAACCGGAAGACAAACCAGATACCACATATTGGACTATCCACTTCGTCGGGTCCAGGCAATTGGAGGGCTCGGGGGCTGGAGTTGTCCTTACTTCCCCTCGAGGTGATAAAATTCGTTATGTTCTCCGCTTAATGTTTTCCTGTACTAACAATGCAGCTGAGTACGAGGCCTTACTCCATGGTCTCCGTGTGGCTAAGGAAATGAACTTAAGCTGGGTATGATGCTTTGGAGACTCTGATCTGGTGGCTTAGCAAGTTTCTGATACTTGGGACTCTAAGGATCCACTCATGGCGGCTTACATATGAGAGGTGGATATTGTGGCGGGTCACTTCAAGGGTTATTAGGTTGAGCACATTGATCGGCGCAAAAATGAAGTGGCAGATGCTTTAAGCCGGCTGGGATCTCAATGTAAACCGGTACCACCCAATACCTTTCTGGATATCCTGCATAACCCGTCTGTTAAATTGCCTACAGAGGAGGATTTAGCTATTCCTGACCCGGAGGCACGGTTTGTGGCCTCTTTACATATAATTCCGGATTGGACGGTTCCATATTTGGCGTATATGAACCGGGAGAGTTACCAGAGGATGAAGTTCTGGCCAGACAGATAGTCTGGCGATCAAAGTCCATGGTTATTCACAATGGCGAGTTACATCACTGCAGTGTCTCAGGCGTGTTCCAGCACTGTGTTTCTCCTGAAGCGGGCCAAGAGATTTTGTGTGAGATCCACGAAGGAGATTGTGGTCACCACGCCGGTTCAAAGTCCCTGGTTGCTAAAGCTTTTCGTCATGGTTTTTACTGGTTGACGCCTCATGCTGATGCTGAGGATATGGTAAAGCAATGTGATGCTTGTCAAAAGTTTTCACGCCGAGCTCATGTTCCGGCTCAAGAGCTACGGATGATTCCAATCACTTGGCCGTTTGCTACTTGGGGGCTTGATATGGTGGGACCTTTTAAGCGGTCTAAAGATAAGAAGACCCACCTGTTGGTGGCAGTTGTCAAGTTCACTAAATGGGTTGAAGCAGAGCCCGTAAGCAAGTGTGACGCAGCCACAGCGGTTCAATTCATCAAGAAGGTGATCTTCCGTTTTGGCTTTCCACACAACATCATCACGGATAATGGCACGAACCTTTCTAAAGGTGAGATGGAGGACTTCTGTTAGAGAGAGCATATCTGGCTTGATGTGTCATCAGTGGCACACCCCTAGTCCAACGGACAAGCTGGGAGAGCCAATCAGGAAATCTTAAAGGGTATCAAGCCCCAGCTTATGGTTCCTTTGAAAAGGACGCCGGGTTGTTGGGTGGAAGAATTACCTTCTGTGTTATGGAGCATAAACACCATCCCCAATCGATCAACGGGTTATACGCCTTTCTTCATGGTTTACGGGGCAGAGGCTGTACTCCCAAGTGATATTCGTCATGACTCGCCCCGGGTTGCCAATTATATTGAAGCGGACAACGAGCAAGCACGCTAGGAAGCATTGGACCTGTTGGATGAAAAACGGGACATGGCTTTGGCTCGTTCGGCGGTTTATCAGCAAGACCTGCGGCGTTATCACAACCACCGGGTCAAGACAAGAACCTTTCAAGAAGGCGACTTGGTGCTTCGCTCATCCAGGATGAGAGTGATATGCACAAATTATCCCCACCTTGGGAAGGACCCTTTGTGGTCAGCAAGAATCTGCACAACGGATCATACTACCTCATTGATGTTTGAGAGCACGCAGACTCACGCAAATCTGAGGAGGAGACCCGGCGGCCGTGGAACATAGCTCTCCTTCGGCCTTACTACACCTGAGCCATAGGCTCCTCTTATGTACATATTTTGACAATGTATATATTATGATCAATATAATAAACCGGCGTCCTTGCTATAAGCAGGGCCTCTGCCGTTTTCTTCTAATATCGTTTGATTACATGGGGGCTTCAGCTGACAAAGCGGAGTTCTGCCTATTAAACCGGCTATCACGCCACAATACAGCTTGGCAGCTTCACACCCAAGGGGCCAAAGAGAGTCTGGATGCTATGCACAACTCAAACATAGGCACCCATTGAGCACAGCTCACAAAGTTACTTGGGGGCTCTTTGTGCAATGCAACAAAGAGTTTGAAAGGACCCTTGTAATATGCTATCAAGCACGGCTTGGAAGCCTGGTGTATTCACCTAAAACCCTGGGTTAACCTGCCTTTATCAAGTAAGCCACTCCTATCCAGGTAATCCTGGCATGACCCGCCGAACGTTTGACAAGTCAATCTTATACAGACCCTGAACTTGTCAAAGTTAAAATGATGATTGGTTAGTTGGAGGCCCATCTTGAAAGGCTTTGCAAAATGGTTAACTCAGCAGCCTGGCAGCCCATGAAAAGCCTTGAATTTGGGCCTCACAGCCCTTGAAAATCCTCGACTACATGGTTTTATTTGCCTTTGTCAAGATTTGTTCTTTGATGAAATTTTATGTTGAACCGGCGTCTATTGACCCGGCATGGCTATCAGTCATCATAATAACCCGGTGTTTGTTAACCCGGCTTGGCTTTCAGCTACAAGTTGTCAGACCATACTCATTATTAAACCGGTGTTTCATAACCCGGTCTGGCTTTGACTACATGTCGCCAGAATGATCATCCGGTGTTCATCACAACCCGGTATGACTTATTATATACACCAGCACTGCATGGTGGGAGTTACCAATACTCAACAATATGATTTAATATCACAAGTATGATCTATTTCATATTTTGATATTTTTTACAACCTTGGTTATCAACCAGGCTTTGTATTGGGTATTATGACCCGTCCGGCGATAAACCGCCAGGACAACTTTTCTTATGCAGACATAAGGATTGCATGAGATTATCAAGGTATATAAGCAAGCATAGCAATAATCATGAAGGATCAAACAACGTCATGTAGCAGTGCACGATGGCAGCAGAACAAAGTATTTCAACTAAGCCTATTACAAGGCGCTTGGATGCCCAAAATAATGATTGTTTGTTGCACAGAACGCAGTCTGTGGAAATCAAGTCGGATGCCGGATTAAGACTCGTCACCAGGTTGACATGAGGTTGATGGATCTTCTCGCGTCGGTTCAACCTCCTCCTCCCCACCCAGTGGCTGGAAGTCAATCGTGGCCCAGTCAATCTAGGTCAAAGCTTGGAAGACAGCTTCTTCACTTATAAGATTGGACGGTTCAATGTCAGGGGCATGGGTGTGCTTACGGATTGGCGGAATAAGATTCTGCACTTCTTTAACAGCGGCATCAACCCGTTTGTTATCTGCATCATAGCTGGACCGATGAACAGACAAATCAACCTCTTCAGCCAATTGGCTTGCCAGCGGGCGCATCTCCTTTGTCAGGGCTTTGAGGGCTTCATTATCAAATGCTGACCCGTCCTCTTGTTCACCAGGATACCCCTTTGCGATATCTACCGGATCAAGATCAGCTATACAATCTTTGGCCCGAGTCAGTGCTGATAAAGCGCCAGCCCTGGTAGCAGATCGCTTTACCTCCTCTATCTGGGCAGGTGTCATCAATAACTTGGCCAATGTATCCTTGATCAAAGTTGGCGACGGTTTATTGTATGAGGCCGCGCAGATGACTCATTGAGCGCCGGTATACAATTGTTCTATCAACGTATATGCTGCTTTCAACTTCATCCGCATATCCGACCCCAGATGAGCAACACGACTACCTGCAACGGTTTAAGAATTTGCGGTTAAACCGACAATTCCAAAGATGTTTAACAAAGTTTCTTACACATAGTACTTACCAAATATAGCAGAAGTCATAGCATTGACTTGATGCTTTATCCCAGTTAGCTCTTCCGCCACCGGTTTAAGAGCTGCTTCGGCATCTTCAGCCCGCTTTAATAGACTAGCCTTCTCGGTTTCCCAGTTCGTCCGTTCGTTGTTGAAGCCATCTTTCAATTGCTCCATGGCTGTCAAAGCTCCTCTTAGTTCCTCCTTGGCCTTGGATGTTTCTGCTTGCTGGGACTTAATATTTTCTTGAAGATCGGCAATTTGGGAATCTTTATTATTCAAGTCAGCCTGCAACAGACAGATGATAAGTTGTTCATATCTTCTTCAAAGTTCCAAGCCCATAACAAGTTATACACTTGGAACTTCGGGGCTAATGTGGCTTGCTTCTTTACTGATATTTTAAAAGTCCCAAGGTTCAATACAAGTAATAAACTTGGCACTTGGGGGCTAATGCCTAATTGATCAGAAAAATCAAAGGTGAAGGAAGTCAACAAGGACAAGTTTAGAACAGGAAGTCCCGGTTCATCTTGAAGAGGTAAACCGGCCCTTGGGGGCTACACAGTTGAAGTCTTTTTTATCCAAAATTCCGGTCCATCTTCAAGAGATAAACCGGCCCTTGGGGGCTAGAATGGGATTGACATAAAAGCACAGAGCAAGATTTATAGAAGTTACCTCATATCTCTCCTTCATCAAGTTGACTAAACCGGCCTCATAGTCACGACTTGTATATAGGCGGTTTAGGTATCCAGAGTGAAGTTCTTGAGCATTGAGAGCAGCATAACTTGACAGATCAGTCTTCCATTTGACTTTCTCCATAGCAGCAAATTCCTCTTTGGGACTGTGCTTTGACAAAGCGACAGGGTTGCCAAGAGAAGTATGGCCAAACCCGGTAATAACAACATCATCAGTTGCTTTATTTGGGCTAGCTGGTTTATCCGAGGTTTTGGCTGGGCTTGGTGGATTAGCGACTGGACTTGGAGGATTCACAATAAGGCTTGACGGATCAACATGAGGACTGGCCGGGTTAACTTCTGGCGGATCAACATAAGTGTCCTGACCTTGTGGTATAGGATCGTCCATAGCAATATCAGCATCTCCACCAGTACCTTCTGGGGTCCTCTCCGGTTCAAATTCCTCAATGGGAGCATTCGTTTTTGCCTTCTTGCTGAGTCAGGCTTTGGCGCTGCAAAATAGCAAACAGAGGTTAATATGAGACACCGACGCAAGAAGGCAAAGCTAAAATATCACTCACCCAGGGACGGTCTTGAGAGGAGGCATTTGTGTGGTTGATGAATCACCAGAAGATGAGTTGGAAGTTACCTGATAATTCGAATCAGACGGATTAAGTGGGTATCGGAAGCAACCCGCCAAAGGATAAGATTTATTAGAAGAGCAAGAGACCTTTGGACGACGCTTCCAGATTGGGGTGTGTGGTAAACCGGAGGAAGTGACCTGTTGGCCACTGTGCCGGGTTGTGCAACGACTTTCATGTTGTTGTGCCTTCAAAGAAAAGTGTGGATCCAAATGAGCAAGAGGATGTGAGCGTTTTACTTTTTGGACAGTGTGGCGAAGTTTGTGTATTGGTACATGATCTGAATCGGAGGAAAGGGAGATTACCTCTACATGGCTACCACGACTGGCTTCCGCATCATCCTGATAATGATCATTGTCAATAAGATGAATAAAAATGAACCAAGGGAATCAAGTTCTACCTCTGGTTCCGAATCTTCAACATCTTCGGGCGGATCAGAGGACTCGGCGGTTTTCTTCTTTGCTGGCCTCTTTGTGACTTTGCTCTTGGCACGAGTAGCTCTCACCGGTTTGTCTTGTGGTTTTGCCGGTTTGTCTTGAGGCTTCCTTTTCTAGAATGGATCTTTGGCCTGTAAAGAATAAACAAAAGGCTATCAGAAACATGTTAAAGGGGAGACGGATTAAAAAGCAGAAAGATAAATTCTTATAGCTGGCGATTTGTTGGAGGCATAAAAGGGGCGCAACCCAGTCTTGCTGCACTCAGCTATCGGTTCATCTAGCATCTTTTTGACAGACTCAGTGACCTCTTCATGAGTCATCGGTATGTCAGTATGCCGTTGAGGATCATTGACATTGCCGGTATATTCATGCATTAATCTGGTGCGGCGGCTTAAGGGCAGGATACCCCATGAAACCCAGCAACGGACGAGATCAATACCGGTTAAACCGTTTGCTAGAAGAGCCCAGAGCTTAGCAAGTTGTGGCGCATAAGTTTGTCGTTCTTTGGCAGTAAGCCGCTGAGGCAGTGGATGTCCATTGTTGAGTCAATAAGGACGGTAACCTGGCAAAGGATTTTCATCGGCAGGAGCGGTGTTCCGGCAATAGAACCATGTTTGATTCTAATCTTTAGGGTGGTTGTGATGTTTGACATGAGGAAAATCTACTTCTTTCCTCTTTTGAATCGACACTCCACCAAGTTCAGTATTGGGGCCATCACAAAATTTTGTACGATGGTTCAAGTGGAAGAAGTCTCTGAAAAGGTCAACAGTCGGTTCCTCTTGCAGGTAAGCTTCACAGAACACTTGGAAGTTGCAAATATTGGACACAGAGTTCGGTCCAATGTCTTGAGGGTGGAGTTGGAAGCTGGCAAGTACATCCCAGAAAAACATTGATCCCGGAGGACTAAATCCTCGGTCCAGATGCTGCATAAACATGACAACTTCTCCTTCTTGAGGTTCAGGAGGATTCTCAGGTCCAGGGACTCGCCAATGAATGATTTCCTTCTTGGCTAAAGCGCCAGTCAGAACATATCCAGTAAGCTGCTCTTCTTTAATCCGGGAGGAGACCCAATTACAAGAAGAGAATTGTTTGGCCATTTTCGTTGACAAGTTGTAAAGGAAGTTTTAATACCGGTTCATGGTTCAAGGTTGATATGAGTAAACCGGTATCAAACCGAAGGATTTGATCAAAGCATATGTACATGTTAAACCGGATATTTATGTTCAAGTAAAAGTTGGCGGTTTAAATGAGGGCTAATGGTACGTGGCGGATTATCATTTTCTAAAAAGTTAAACCGCCTATAGTGGGGGAAGCACATCCGAAATATACTAAGTGCTGAAGAAACATGTTTCACAAGACGGTATCATAATTTTGGATCTACCACAGTTCAGTAAAGGAAATTTTCTGAGCCCTAAAAATGGCGACGACAGAATACCAAATGTCTAGATGGATCTATCAAGGAAGGAGGAAATACTATGGCAAGGTAAACTAAAGCTACAACTTCGGCCGCAAAAGGAAGATGACAAGATTAGCTAGATTCAAGGAGATAATAAGGAAAAGCAGATCAGCACCGATGAATGCTGATGAACACCGAAGAACTACGGAACCCTAATGCAGATCTGATAGTCGGGAAGAGGAGTGCTTACCAGGGTTGCATGGCGGCAGAGGAGCGTCGTAGGGTTCTGGTCAACAACGGGTTGATGTAGCGGCCTGGTTGGTGCAGACGCAAAGGTCGACGGCGGCGGTGATGCTCGAGCTCTTCGGATTCGCGAGGAGGAAGAATATGCGAGAAGGCATGGAAGGAAAAAGAGAGAGACTATCCGGTCCTATTTATAAGGAAATGGATAAGTAAGCTGACACGGAAATCGAGGAGCCTAAAAAGGGGGATTAGGGCGCAGCTGATGCCTCAATCTTCGGAGGTCAATTAAATAAAAGAAATCTTTATGAGTTTTTTACGCAGATGACATCATGGCGTTTTAAGGTGATTCTAGAAGATGATGTCATGGCGGTTTACAAGGACAACATGAAGATGTTCAAATCGGAATTTCTCTAAGTTGGAGATTGACATGAACAAGTTCAAATCAACCTGGGGCCTAATGTTGGGGATATGACTATTGAGTTAAACCGCTCAGGAGGGGTCGGGTTAACTCACAAGGAATCCAGTACAAGAGCCCATGACGATGAAGGCTGTGGCGTTTCAACTATGAAGACTTAGAGGCCCAAAGCCCAATGGCGGATTAGGGCCCATAGTAGTAAACCGCCATAGATGTATAACTTGTATTGTAAGTCAGGGAAAGGAGAAACCGAGCCGGACACTTGTATGAGCCGGCCTCGGGATTCTGTAGACCGGCCGGGCATCAACCTATGTATATAAAGGGACGACCCGGCGGCGGTTCAGGGACAAGAAACAACACCTCGAGAACTAGGCAAAGCATATTTGCTCCCTGGTAATCGAGACCACATCAAGAACACCACAACTGGATCATAGGCTTTTACCTTCACCGCAAGGGGCCAAACCAGTATAAACTCCGTGTGTCCTATGTCCGGTTTAACCTCTCTAAGCTAACCCGGTCGCGATGGCTCCACGACTAAGTCCTTTCACTAGGACATCTGACGTGATAATTCCACGACATTAAGCATAACAAAGTCATAGCAACATCAATCTCACAACATAGTGGATACTAGTGATCAAGCCCTAACAAATTGACTTGATTGCATGATAAATCTCATCCAACTCCATCACCATCCAGCAAACCTATGAAGGAATTACTCACTCCTAGTGGTGAGTGATACGTCCATTTTGCATCATGCTTTTATATCAGTATTTATTGCATTATGGGATGTTATTACACATTATATCTCAATACTTATGGCTATTCTCTCTTATTTTACAAGGTTTACCATGAAGAGGGGGAATGCCGGCAGCTGGAATTCTGGCTGGAAAAAGAGCAAATATTGGAAACCTATTCTGCACAGCTCCAAAAATCCTAAAACTCCATGGAAGTTGTTTTTGGAATTAATAAGAATTATTGAGCGAAGAAACTACCAGAGGGGGCCCACACCCTGGCCAGGAGGGTGGGGGCGCGCCCACCCTTGCTGGGCGTGCCCCTGTCTCCTGGGCCCCCTGGTGGCCCTACGGTGCCCATCTTCTTCTATATGAAGGCTTTTACCCTGGAAAAAAAATCATAAGCAAGCTTACGGGACGAAACTCCGCCGCCACGAGGCGGAACCTTGGCGGAACCAATCTAGGTCTCCGACGGAGCTGTTCTGCCGAGGAAACTTCCCTCCGGGAGGGGGAAATCATCACCATCGTCATCACCAACGATCCTCTCATCGGGAGGGGGTCAATCTCCATCAACATCTTCACCAGCACCATCTCCTCTCAAAACCCTAGTTCATCTCTTGTATCCAATCTTGTATCAAAACCACAAATTGGTACATGTGGGTTGCTAGTAGTGTTGATTACTCCTTGTAGTTGATGCTAATTGGTTTACTTGCTGGAAGATCATATGTTCAGATCCTTAATGCATATTAATACTCCTCTTATTATGAACATGAATATGTGTTGTGAGTAGTTACTTTTGTTCCCGAGGACGTGGGTGAAGTCTTGCTATTAGTAGTCATGTGATTTGGTATTCGTTCGATATTTTGATGAGATGTATGTTGTCTCTCCTCTAGTGGTGTTATGTGAACGTCACTACATGACACTTCACCATTATTTGGGCCTATAGGAAGGCATTGGGAAAGTAATAAGTAGATGGTGGGTTGCTAGAGTGACAGAAGCTTAAACCCTAGTTTATGCGTTGCTTCGTAAGGGGCTGATTTGGATCCATATGTCTAATGATGTGGTTAGGTTTACCTTAATACTTCTTTTGGAGTTGCGGATGCTTGCAATAGGGGTTAATCATAAGTGGGATGCTTGTCCAAGTAAGGCCAGTACCCAAGCACTGGTCCACCCACATATCAAATTATCAAAGTACCGAACGCGAATCATATGAGCGTGATGAAAACTAGCTTGGCGATAATTCCCATGTGTCCTCGGGAGCTCTTTTCTCATTATAAGAAATTGTCCAGGCTTGTCCTTTGCTACAAAAAGGATTGGTACACCTTGCTGCACTTTATTTGCTTTCATTGCTTGTTACCCGTTACAAATTATCTTATCACAAAACTATATGTTACCTACAATTTCAGTGCTTGCAGAGAAAACCTTACTGAAAACTGCTTGTCATTTCCTTCTGCTCCTCGTTGGGTTCGACACTCTTACTTATCGAAAGGACTATGATAGATCCCCTATACTTGTGGGTCATCAAGACTCTTTTCTGGCGCCGTTGCCGGGGAGTGAAGCGCCTTTGGTGAGTGGAACTTGGTAAGGAAACATTTATATAGTGTGCTGAAATTTTCTGTCACTTGTTACTATGGAAACTAATCCTTTGAGGGGCTTGTTCGGGGTATCTTCACCCTGACCAGTAGAGCGAAGAGTTGATCCTCAACCTACTGAACCTACTGAAAATATTTACTTTGAGATTCCTTCGGGTATGATAGAGAAATTGCTAGCTAATCCTTTTGCAGGAGATGGAACATTGCATCCCGATTTACACCTTATCTTTGTGGATGAAGTTTGTGGATTATTTAAGCTTGCAGGTATTCCCGATGATGTTGTCAAAAGGAAGGTCTTCCCTTTATCTTTGAAGGGAGATGCATTGACATGGTATAGGCTATGTGATGATACGGGATCTTGGAATTATAAACGATTGAAGTTGGAATTTCACCAGAAGTTCTATCCTATGCACCTTGTTCATCGTGATCGTAATTACATATATAATTTCTGGCCTCGCGAAGGAGAAAGCATCGCTCAAGTTTGGGGGAGGCTTAAGTCAATGTTATATTCATGCCCCAATCATGAGCTCTCAAGAGATATGATTATTCAAAACTTTTATGCTCGACTTTCTCTCAGTGATCGCACCATGCTCGATACTTCATGTGCTAGTTCTTATATGCTGAAGACTACTAAATTCAAGTGGGATTTATTGGAAAGAATTAAATGTAACTCTGAAGATTGGGGTTACGACAATGGTAAGGAGTCAGGTATAACACCTAAGTTTGATTGTGTTAAATCTTTTATGGATACTGATGCTTTTCGTAGATTTAGCGCTAAGTAGGGACTTGACTTTGAGATAGTAGCTGCTTTTTGTGAATCTTTTGCTACTCACGTTGATCTCCCTAAGGAGAAGTGGTTTAAATATAATCCTCCCATTTAAGTAAAAGTAGTTGCACCTATTACAGTTGAAGCAAAAACTATCACTTATAATGATCCTATTGTTCCTACTAGTTATGTTGAGAAACCACCTTTTCCTGTTAGGATAAAGGATCATGCTAAAACTTCAACTGTTGTTCATAAGAGTAATACTAGAACTTATACACCTCCTGAGCAAATCAAATTTGAACCTAGTATTGCTATGGTTAAAGATCTCTTGGATGATAATTTAGATGGGCATGTTATTTACTTCTGTGAACAGCCTGCTAACATTGCTAGACCAGATGCTAAGATACATACACCTGTTGTAGGCATGTCTGTTATTTCTGTTAAAATAGGAGATCATTGTTATCATGGCTTATGTGATATGGGTGCTAGTGCTAGTGCAATACCCTATGACTTATATAAAGAAATTATGCATGATATTGCACCCGCTGAAATAGAAGATATTGAAGTTAAACTAAGCTTGCCAATAGGGACACCATTAAACCAGTAGGGATAGTTAGAGATGTTGAAGTCTTGTGTGGGAAGGTTAAATATCCTGCTGATTTTCTTGTTCTTGGTTCCCCACAAGATGACTTTTGTCCCATTATTTTTGGTAGACCCTTCTTGAATACTGTTAATGCTAGGATTGATTGCAAAAAGCATGTTGTTACAATTGGCTTAGGGGATATGTCACATGAGTTTAATTTTGCTAAGTTTCATAGACAACCCCGTGATAAAGAATCACCTAGTAAGGATGAGATTATTGGCCTTGCTTCTATTGTTGTGCCTCCTACTGATCCGTTAGAACAATATTTGCTAGACCATGAAAATGGTATGTTTATGAATGAAATAAGGGAAATAGATGAAGTGTTCCTTCAACAGGGTCCTATTTTGAAACACAACTTACCTGTTGAAATCCTAGGGGATCCCCCTCCACCCAAGGGTGATCCCATGTTTGAACTCAAACCACTACCTGATAATCTTAAGTATGCTTATCTTGATGAAAAGAAAATATATCCTATTATTATTAGTGCTAACCTTTCAGAGCAAGAAGAAGAAAGATTATTGAAAACTCTGAAGAAGCACCGTGCTGCTATTGGATATACTCTGGATGATCTTAAGGGCGTTAGTCCCACTCTGTGTCAACACAAAATAAAAGTGGAGAAAGATGCCAAACCAGTTAGAGATCCTCAACAACGATTAAATCCTAAGATGAAGGAAGTGGTAAGAAAGGAGATACTAAAGTTCCTTGAGGCAGGTATAATTTATCATGTTGCTGATAGTGAATGGGTAAGTCATGTCCATTGTGTTCCTAAAAAGGGAGGTATTACTGTCGTTCCTAATGATAAAGATGAATTGATCCCGCAAAGAATTATTACAGGTTATAGGATGGTAATTGATTTTCGTAAATTAAATAAAGCTACTAAGAAAGATCATTATCCTTTACCTTTTATTTATCAAATGCTAGAAAGACTATCCAAACACACACATTTCTGCTTTCTAGATGGTTATTCTGGTTTCTCTCAAATACCTGTGTCAGCGGAGGATCAATCAAAAACTACTTTTACTTGCCCTTTCGGTACTTTTGCTTATAGACGTATGCCTTTTGGTTTATGTAATGCACCTCCTACCTTTCAAAGATGCATGATGGCTATATTCTCTGACTTTTGTGAAAAGATTTGTGAGGTATTCATGGATGATTTCTCCGTTTATGGATCCTCTTTTGATGATTGCTTGAGCAACCTTGATCGAGTTTTGCAGAGATGTGAAGACACTAGTCTCGTCTTGAATTGGGAAAAGTGCCACTTTATGGTTAATGAAGGCATTGTCTTGGGGCATAAGATTTCCGAGAGAGGTATTGAATTTGATAAAGCTAAAGTTGATGCTATTGAAAAGATGCCATGTCCCAAGGACATAAAAGGTATAAGAAGTTTCCTTGGTCATGCCGGTTTTTATAGGAGGTTCATTAAGGACTTCTCTAAAATCTCTAGGCCTCTCACTAATTTATTGCAAAAAGATATTCCTTTTGTCTTTGATGATGATTGTGTAGAAGCATTTGAAATACTTAAGAAAGCTTTGATCACTGCACCTATTGTTCAACCACCTGATTGGAATTTACCCTTTGAAATTATGTGTGATGCTAGTGATTATGCTGTAGGTATTGTTCTAGGGCAACTAGTTGATAAGAAATTGAATGTTATCCAGTATGCTAGTAAAACTCTCGACACTGCCCAGAGAAATTATGCTACTACTGAAAAAGAATTCTTAGCAGTCGTATTTGCATGTGATAAGTTTAGACCTTACATTTTTTTATTCCAAAGTTACTATTCACATTGATCATGCTACTATTAAATATCTTATGGAAAAGAAAGATGCTAAGCCTAGGCTCATTAGATGGGTTCTCTTGCTCCAAGAATTTGATTTGCATATTATTGATAGAAAGGGAGCTGAGAACCCCATTGCAGACAACCTGTCTAGGTTAGAGAATGTTCTTGATGACCCACTACCTATTGATGATAGCTTTCCTGATGAACAATTAGCGGTCATTAATGCTTCTCGTACTGCTCCTTGGTATGCTGATTATGCTAATTACATTATTCCTAAATTTATACCACCTAGTTTCACATACCAGCAAAAGAAAAAGTTCTTTTATGATTTTAGACATTACTTCTGGGATGACCCACACCTTTATAAAGAAGGAGTAGACGGTGTTATTAGACGTTGTGTACCTGAGCATGAACAGGAACAGATCCTATGCAAGTGTCACTCCAAACCATATGGGGGACACCACGCTGGAGATAGAACTGCACATAAGGTATTGCAATCCGGTTTTTATTGGCCTACTCTCTTGAAAGATGCTCGTAAGTTTGTTTTGTCTTGTGATGAATGCCAACGAATTGGTAATATTAGTAGACGTCAAGAAATGCCTATGAATTATTCTCTTGTTATTGAACCATTTGATATTTGGGGCTTTGATTATATGGGACCTTTTCCTGCCTCTAATGGTTATACACATATTTTAGTTGCTGTTGATTACGTTACTAAGTGGGTAGAAGCTATTCGAACTAGCAGTGATGATCATAACACCTCTATTAAGATGCTTAAAGAAGTTATTTTTCCGAGGTTTGGAGTCCCTAGATATCTTATGACTGATGGTGGTTCACATTTTATTCATGGTGCTTTCCGTAAGATGCTTGCTAAGTATGATGTTAATCATAGAATCGGATCTCCTTATCACCCGCAGTCTAGTGGTCAAGTAGAGTTGAGCAATAGAGAGCTCAAATTAATTTTGCAAAATATTGTGAATAGATCTAGAAAGAATTGGTCCAAGAAACTTGATGATGCATTATGGGCCTATAGAACTGCATATAAAAATCCTATGGGTATGTCTCCGTATAAGATAGTTTATGGAAAAGCATGTCACTTACCTCTAGAACTAGAACATAAGGCATATTGGGCTATTAAAGAGCTCAACTATGACTTCAAACTTGCCGGTGAGAAGAGGTTATTTGATATTAGCTCACTTGATGAATGGAGAACCCAGGCTTACGAGAATGCCAAGCTGTTCAAAGAAAAAGTTAAAAGATGGCATGACAAAAGAATACAAAAGCGTGAGTTTAACGTAGGTGATTATGTATTGCTATTCAACTACCGTTTAAGATTTTTTGCAGGAAAACTTCTCTCTAAATGGGAAGGTCCTTAAGTTATGGAGGAGGTCTATCGTTTCGGTGCCATAAAAATCAACAACTTCGAAGGCACAAGTCCGAGGGATGTGAACAGTCAAAGAATCAAACATTATATCTCAGGTAATCCTATCAATGTTGAAACTAATATTATTGAAACCGTAACCCCGGAGGAATACATAAGGGACACTTTCCAGAATGTTTCAGACTCCGAAAAGGAATAGGTATGTGGTATGGTAAGTGAATCGACTCCAAAACAGTTCTAATGGCAATTTTTCTCCGTTTTGGAATATTTAAGAATTTTGGAAAGAAAGAAGTAATCCGGGAAGGACACGAGGCCTCCACGAGGGTGGAGGGCGCGCCCACCCTTAATGAGTGCGCCCCCCTGTCTCGTGTCCACCTCGTGTGCCTCCCGGACTCCGTTTTCTTGCATGTTACGTATTTTGGTCGGTAAAAATTCATTATATAATCTCCCGAAGGTTTTGACCACCGTACCACGCAAATATCCTCTGTTTTTGTTTTGAGCTGTTTCTGTTACAGATTTAGAGCAATATGTCGTCTCAAGATTTGGAAGGGGAGAGCTATGTGGCTGATTACCTTGTAGACCCTAAGGTCTATGAGGAATTAGAGCATGGTGGCTGGACCACTGAAGAAGAGGAAGACTATGAGCCTAAGGGAAATGAGGAGACGAGTTCAGACGAAGATGAAGCCCCATTGCCTCAACCTGGGGACATGCATGTGGAGTTTCAAAAGTCAAGCCTCCCTGATAGAGCAAAGAAGCCAAAGATAGAGTTTATCCCTTTTCGTCTCTTAAAGGAAAATAAACAGGAACTATGCAAAAGAATATTAAGTCTTGAGCAAGAGATGGATGACCTAAAGGATCAAAATATTATCCTCAAGCGTAAATTGAGGAAGAAGTCTACATCATCAACAACTCCTACTTCACCACCTCCGAGGACATAATCACTTGGCTATGGCACTCCCCTTGGCAACTGCCAAGCTTGGGGGAGGTGCCCCGGTATCGTATCACCATCACACTCCTATCTTTACCGTTTTACTTAGTTTGATCCTTTTAGTAATATCTTGATCCAGTAGATTGAAGTTTTAGTATGAAGTAGTTTTGAGTTTTGCTTTATGTAATCGAGTCCGTGAGCTATCTATAATAAAGATTAGTGCTGAGTCAAGGGCTTTGCTATCTTGCTATGATCTTGAGAAAGTAGAAGAATAAAAAGAATAAAAGAGTTCATATTGATCTTATGGATAGTAATGACTTCGCATATAAAAAGTATGAGGCATAAAAGTTGTTGAGAGTTGACAAACATAGTTTTGGTCATCGTTGCAATTAATAGGAAGTAATAAGGAAAGAGAGGTTTTCACATACAAATATACTATCTTGGACATCTTTTATGACTGTGAGCACTCATTAAGTATGACATGCTAAAAGAGTTGATGTTGGACAAGGAAGACAACGTGATGATTTATGTTTTTTCACATCTCAGTTAAAGTATATTGTCATTGATCTTCCCAACATGTTGAGCTTACCTTTCCCCCTCATGCTATCCAAATTCCTTGCACCAAGTAGAGATGCTACTTGTGCTTCCAATTATCCTTAAACCCACTTTTGCCATGAGAGTCCACCATACCTACCTATGGATTGAGTAAGATCCTTCAAGTAAGTTGTCATGTTGCACACAATAAAAATTGCT
The DNA here is from genome assembly GCF_018294505.1 of Triticum aestivum. NCBI lineage: Eukaryota > Viridiplantae > Streptophyta > Magnoliopsida > Poales > Poaceae > Triticum > Triticum aestivum. The sequence goes on along the minus strand of NC_057795.1, from coordinate 633,328,499 downwards.
CTCTAAATATGTATGACTTATTAGTCCGGAGAAAATAAGCTTTATACGATCGTGTGATATGGAAGTAATAAAAGCGACGGACTGCATAATAAAGGTTCATATCACAAGTGGCAATATAAAGTGATGTTCTTTTGCATTAAGATTTTGTGCATCCACCCTAAAAGCACATGACAACCTCTGCTTCCCTCTGCGAAGGGCCTATCTTTTACTTTATGCTTTTAGTTTATGCAAGAGTCAAGGTGGTCTTCACCTTTCCCCTTTTTCATTTTACCCTTTGGCAAGCTCCTCGTGTTTGAAAGATCCTAATATATATATATATATATATATATATATATATATATATATATATATATATATATATATATCCAATTGGATGTACGTTAGCATGAATTATTATTGTTGACATCACCCAAAGGTGAATACATTGGGAGACGACACAATAAGCCCCTATCTTTCTCAGTGTTCGGTTGAAACTCCATAACCACAAGTACTGCATGAGTGTTAGCAATTGTAGAAGACTATATGATAGTTGAGTATGTGGACTTGCCGAAAAGCTCTATTGTTGACTTTTTCCGATGTTATGATAAATTGCAATTGCTTCAATGACTGAGATTATAGTTTGTTAGTTCTCAATGAAGTTTCTGAACCATACTTGACATTGTGAATTGATTGTTAATTGAGCATAAGAAACCATATGACAAAATCTGTATATGTTGATGTTATAAGAATGGTCATGATGCCCTCATGTCCGTATTTTATTTTTATCGACACCTCTATCTCTAAACATGTGGAAATATTTTTCGATTTCGGCTTCTGCTTGAGGACAAGCGAGGTCTAAGCTTGGGGGAGTTGATACGTCCATTTTGCATCATGCTTTTATATCAATATTCATTGCATTATGGGCTGTTATTACACATTATATGCCAATACTTATGGATATTCTCTCTTATTTTACAAGGTTTACCATGAAGAGGGGGAATGCCGGCAGCTGGAATTCTGGCTGGAAAAGGAGCAAATATTGGAAACCTATTCTGCACAGCTCCAAAAATCCTGAAACTCCACGGAAGTTATTTTTGGAATTAATAAGAATTATTGAGCGAAGAAACTACCAGAGGGGGCCCACACCCTGGCCAGGAGGGTGGGGGCGCGCCCACCCTTCCTGGGCGCGCCCCTGTCTCCTGGGCCCCCTGGTGGCCCTACGGTGCCCATCTTCTGCTATATGAAGGCTTTTACCCTGGAAAAAAATCATAAGCAAGCTTACGGGACGAAACTCCGCCGCCACGAGGCGGAACCTTGGCAGAACCAATCTAGGGCTCCGGCGGAGCTGTTCTGCCAGGGAAACTTCCCTTCGGGAGGGGGAAATCATCACCATCGTCGTCACCAACGATCCTCTCATCGGGAGGGGGTCAATCTCCATCAACATCTTCACCAGCACCATCTCCTCTCAAAACCCTAGTTCATCTCTTGTATCCAATCTTGTATCAAAACCACAAATTGGTACCCGTGGGTTGCTAGTAGTGTTGATTACTCCTTGTAGTTGATGCTAATTGGTTTACTTGGTGGAAGATCATATGTTCACATCCTTAATGCATATTAATACTCCTCTGATTATGAACATGAATATGCGTTGTGAGTAGTTACTTTTGTTCCTGAGGACATGGATGAAGTCTTGCTATTAGTAGCACTAGTATAAAACAGGGCATTTGTCCCGGTTCGTAAGGGCCTTTAGTCCCGGTTTGAACCGGCCTAAAGGTCGTTACTAATGTCCCCCTTTAGTCCCGGTTCTAACACGAACCGGGACTAAAGGTCGCGGCCACGTGGAGCTCCACCTTTAGTCCCGGTTGGTGTTACCAACCGGGACTAAAGGAAATTTTATGATTTTATTTTTTTGAAATTTTTTTTGATTTTTTTTGAATTTTTTTTATTTTCAAATTTCTGAATTATTTTAACCTCTAATCTCTAATCACCACCCCTCATCACTGCTCAATTTATTCTGTAATCTCTAATCACCCCTCATCATTCCAAATCATCTAACTTCCCGAACGGTCACCCATCCTCCCACTCCCCCAGCCTGAGCACCCTTAACTTCCGGGTTCTATTCTCCCTCGTTTCCAAGTCTGCACTTGTTGTTTTCCTGACAATAGTAAGATGTCAATTCTATTAACCCTCAGGAATTTTGCTTGAGCATGAAGTGACACATTTCACTGTTTGAGTTTGAAACTATTGTTTTAAAAAACAATAATTATTTAGTAACACTAATATTTCTTGAATAATTAGTTTGACCATGGTTTGACCACAGTTTGACCAGATTTGACCAAAATTCAAAATAACTGAAATAATTATTTAGTAACACTAATTGATGGGGTTATGTACCTAGGGTAGGGTCATGGACCTGATCCAAGTAACTTACCCCAAGACATCCTTGGAAGAGGTCGCCTTCCAGTCGACCAACAAGGATTCACTCGACTGGTCTGAGGGACTCGACCACGAAGACTCACTCGACCACCAGGAGGTCAAGAGGCACTCTGCACTGCAACGGCCTGTAATCAAGTAGACTTTATGATAGTAAAGGCCTTTATGTGGGGCGTTACCAGTAACGCCCCAGACTTAACTCACCTTAAACCCTCTCCTACGTGGGCTGGCTGGGGTCCTAGCGCACTCTATATAAGCCACCCCCCTCCACAGGCAGAAGGGTTCGGCACCTTGTAATTCACACATTCATAATCCACTCGACCGCCTCCGGGCTCCGAGACGTAGGGCTGTTACTTCTTCCGAGAAGGGCCTGAACTCGTACATCCTTTGTGCTTACAACCTCTCCATAGCTAGGACCTTGCCTCTCCATACCTACCCCCCACTCTACTGTCAGGCTTAGAACCACGACAGTTGGCGCCCACCGTGGGGCAGGTGTTTTAGCGATTTTGTGGAGAAGTTGCGATTCTTCCGAGTACTCTCATCATGGTGTCTGCTGGAGTTTTGGTCAAGGGTCAAGAGATCCGTCTCGGCACTCTCACCTTCATCGCCGACGACTCCGCATGGCTCCAGGAGGCTCCACTCGACGTAGACGCGCTCCCCGTCCGCGGTGCGACGCATTTTCGCGCATGTGTCCGCGGCGTTCTGCTGCGGCAACCGTCGACCCAGTATCGGTCGGCTCCTCCATCGTCCACCCTCCCGGTCTCCCGCCAGCGCAAGCGCTCAGGCCGGTCGAGGCTTCAGCGATGGGTGAGTCACGCGGTGGCTCGCCAATCGGCCACTACACAAGTTGCGGCAATCGAGCCCAACGAATCTCTCTACGGCTTGTTCGATCAGTCGACTGGCTCCGGAGAGACTGCATCCGAGTGCGGAAGCAGTGATCCAGCGGCGGAAATCTTGATGGTCGACGGGCCCCACAGCCCTCCTGGCTTCGCCCGTGGTGGTGGAGCAGGTGACGGCGGCGACCCTGCACGAGACTACGAAGAGTACCAGCCCGAGCCACTCGACTCTCTGCAAAGAGAAGAGCTTCGCCGCAGGAACGAGGATCCCCTGCGTATTCCCATCGCAGGAGAAACCCCCGAGGCTCGTGCCTTGGAGGAGGCGCGTCTGGCCAATTTGGCCGAGCGCACTCGACTGGAGAACCTTCAGCGAGCACTCGACGAGCGCGCGCGGCAACGAGTTCCCGACACCAGTCGACGTCAACTCTTCCCGCCGACTCAGGTATATCGAACCCCAATTCAGAATTTAGCAGCTGCGACCCGTATAGCAGAGTCCATTCAGCCTTCGCAGTCGGAAGCTGGCAGAGGTTTGCTGCAGATCAGGGATCTGCTCCGGGCAGCAGGAGATCAGAATTCAGCCGTGTCTCAGTCGCGCAACAGAATTCACAGTCGATCTGTCACTGTGAATACGGTTCAGTCGGCTCACAGCCCCAGATCGCCTCCGCGGCGCGAAGGGCGTGAGAATCGGCGAGATCAATATGGCGACAGACTCGACCGAGATGATAGGCGTCGAGTGCCCTATTCCCCTCCGAGGGGTGGGTCTTACGCTCCTCGGCAGCCAGATGATAGGCGTCAGTACAGTACAGGGCGTAGGGTTCCAGTTGACCCCAGAGAGCCAGGCTTCGACGCGCGATCCATTATCGTGCAAGGGTTGGTCGACCGGAACAGAGCCCATCGAGGCGCACTCGACAGAGATGTACCCACGAGCAGTCGAGTACATGTTTCTGGTCCTGAATGTTTCAGCAGAGCTATCAGAGCCGCAGTTATCCCCCCCAATTTCAGGTTGGCAACAGGAGTCAGCAAGTTCACTGGTGAGTCTAAGCCTGAAACTTGGCTTGAAGACTACCGAGTGGCAGTTCAGATCGGTGGTGGGAACGACGAGGTGGCCATGAAGCATTTGCCCCTCATGTTGGAAGGTTCTGCCAGGGCATGGTTGACTCAATTACCTCCTAGCAGCATTTACACTTGGGAAGATCTGTCCCGAGTGTTCGTCAGAACGTTTGAAGGGACTTGCAAGCGACCAGCGGGATTGACAGAGTTGCAAGTCTGCGTGCAGAAAACTAATGAGACTCTCAGAGAGTATATTCAGAGGTGGATCACTTTGCACCACACTGTGGAAAATGTCTCTGATCATCAGGCAGTATGCGCCTTCAAAGACGGCGTCAAGAACAGAGAACTGAGTTTGAAATTTGGTCGAACCGGTGACATGACCTTGAGTCGGATGATGGAGATTGCTACCAAGTACGCCAACGGCGAAGAAGAAGACCGACTCCGAAGCGGCAAGCACAAGCCGAGTCAGTCGGAAAAAGGAAACACCAGTCGGAAACAGAAGCGGAAGGCTGAACCGGCAGCTCCTGGAGAGGCTCTGGCCGTGACTCAAGGAAAGTTTAAGGGGAAACCAAAAGGATCCTGGAACCCCAAGAAGGTAAAGGATAAAGAAGGGAACGACGTGATGGATATGCCGTGTCACATTCACACGAAGAAAGATGAAGAGGGGAATATCATTTACCCAAAGCACACCACTCGCCAATGTCGACTCCTGATCCAGCAGTTTCAGGGAAAACAGTCTAAGGACAAGGAGAAGGAGTCGGACAAGGCCGAAGACAAAGAGGACAGTGAGGGAGGATATCCGCATATCAACTCCACTCTGATGATCTTTGCAGATGTGGAAAGCAGAAGTCGACTGAAAGTGATTAACCGAGAGGTGAACATGGTTGCCCCAGCAAAGGCAAATTATCTGAAGTGGTCTCAAACACCCATCACATTCGACCAATCTGATCACCCGACTCATATTGCCACCCCCGGGAGGCAAGCTTTGGTGGTCGATCCAGTTGTCGAAGGCACTCGACTGACAAAGGTGCTGATGGATGGTGGAAGTGGGCTGAACTTATTGTATGCAGACACATTGAAAGGTATGGGCATTCCGATGTCCCGACTGAGCACTAGTAACATGAGCTTCCATGGAGTTATACCAGGGAAGAAGGCCGAGTCACTCGGCCAGATAGCTTTGGACGTAGTGTTTGGTGATTCGAAGCATTTTCGCAAAGAAAAGTTGACGTTTGAGGTCGTGGATTTTCAAAGTGCATATCATGCCATTTTGGGGAGACCAGCCTATGCACGGTTCATGGCTCGACCATGTTACGTGTACCTCAAATTGAAGATGCCCGGTCCCAAAGGTGTGATCACTGTCACCGGTGATAGGAAAAAGGCAGAGGAGTGCTTTCAGAAGGGCTCCAAGATTGCCGATTCCCAAGTGACAGCGGTCGAGTTCGAAGAATACAAGCAAAACGCAGATCCGAGTGACTTGCTGCGATCCAAGAAGCCCGCCACAGAGTCTGCATTCCAGTCGTCCGGTGAGACGAAGCCTGTTCACATTCACCCGACCGACCCCGAAGCAGCTCCGACCCGCATCTCCACAACACTCGACCCAAAATAGGAAGAAGCGCTCATCCAGTTCCTCCGTGAGAACTGGGACATTTTTGCATGGAAGCCCGCTGACATGCCAGGTGTTCCCAGGGGACTGGCTGAGCATCGCCTAAGAGTCGACTCGTCTGCAAAACCAGTCAAAGAGCATCTTCGGCGGTCCGCCGTCCAGAAGAGAAAGGCCATCGGTGAAGAAGTGGCTCGACTGTTGGCGGCAGGATTTATCCGAGAGATATACCACTCCGAGTGGCTCGCTAATGTCGTCATGGTTCCTAAGAAGGACAAGTCGCTCCGAATGTGCATTGATTTCAAGCACATCAACCGGGCCTGCCCGAAAGATCACTTTCCTCTCCCTCGCATAGATCAAATTGTTGACTCGACCGCGGGATGCGAGAGGTTGTCTTTTTTAGATGCTTACTCCGGGTACCACCAGATCCGTCTGTACGGGCCCGATGAGGTAAAAACAGCTTTCATCACTCCATTCGGGTGCTTCTGCTATATCACCATGCCATTCGGCCTCAAGAATGCCGGAGCCACATTTATGCGAATGATTCAGAAGTGTCTACTCACCCAAATCAGTCGGAATGTGGAAGCTTATATGGATGATATTGTTGTCAAGTCACGAAAAGGTTCCGACCTGCTCGCTGACCTCGCCGAAACATTTGCCAACCTCAGAAGGTATGATATCAAGCTCAATCCATCAAAGTGCACATTTGGAGTTCCTGGTGGCAAGTTACTCGGTTTTCTCGTTTCCGAACGGGGAATCGACGCTAACCCAGAGAAGATTGGCACTATTCTCCGAATGAAACGCCCTGTGCGAGTGCACGATGTCCAGAAGCTTACTGGATGCTTGGCCGCATTAAGTCGATTCATCTCACGACTCGGTGAAAAGGCACTGCCTCTTTACCGACTGATGAAGAAGGCTGACAAGTTCGAGTGGACTCCAGAAGCTGATGCAGCGTTTGCCGAGCTAAAAGCTCTGCTCTCCACCCAGCCGGTGCTTGCTGCTCCAATCAGCAAAGAGCCTCTGTTGCTCTACATCGCAGCCACAGGACAAGTCGTCAGTACTGTGCTAACGGTCGAGCGGGAAGAAGAAGGAAAAGCTCTCAAAGTTCAGCGCCCAGTGTATTATTTGTCTGAAGTCTTGACTCCATCCAAGCAGAGATATCCTCATTATCAGAAGCTTGTGTATGGAATATACATGACCACAAAGAAGGTTGCTCATTATTTCTCTGACCATTCCATCACAGTCGTCAGCGACGCTCCACTATCAGAGATTTTGCACAACAGAGACGCAACTGGTCGAGTGGCCAAATGGGCGATTGAACTTCTTCCCCTTGATATCAAGTTTGAGGCAAAGAAAGCCATTAAGTCCCAGGCGATAGCAGATTTCCTCGCCGAGTGGATTGAACAACAGCAGCCGACTGAAGTTCACTCGGAGCATTGGACCATGTTTTTCGATGGCTCTAAGATGTTGAATGGTTCCGGTGCTGGGGTTGTCCTGGTTTCCCCCAGAGGAGATAAGCTCAGATATGTGCTCCAGATTCACTTTGATTCCTCCAACAATGAGGCAGAATATGAGGCCCTCCTATATGGGTTGCGCATGGCCATTTCACTCGGCGTCCGTCGCCTAATGGTCTATGGCGACTCGGATTTAGTGGTCAATCAGGTGATGAAAGAGTGGGACGTGAGAAGCCCAGCCATGACTGGATACTGCAGTGCAGTGAGGAAGCTGGAGAAGAAGTTCGAGGGGTTGGAGCTCCATCATATACCCCGACTGAAAAATCAAGCAGCTGATGATCTAGCAAAGATAGGTTCCAAGAGAGAAGCCATTCCGAGTGGTGTGTTCTTGGAGCATATACACACTCCGTCAGTCAAAGAAGATCCTTTCACCGAAGAAACTCCGCAGCCCAAGAGCGCCACAGATCCGACTGAAGTTGAAGTCCCAGCGGTGGTCGACTTGATCATGGAGGTTTTGGTGGTCATTCCCGACTGGACGATTCCGTATGTCGCATATATCTTGAGGAAAGAGCTTCCGGAGGATGAGGAAGAGGCTCGACAGATCGTCCGTCGATCTAAGGCCTTTACCGTAATCAAAGGACAATTATACAGAGAAAGCGCGACTGGAGTCGGTCAGAAGTGCATAACACCAGAAGAAGGTCGACTCATCCTCAATGATATTCACTCGGGGACCTGTGGTCATCATGCGTCCTCTCGGACCATCGTGGCCAAAGCATACCGAGCCGGATTTTACTGGCCCAAGGCGAATGAGATGGCAAAAGAGATAGTAGATAAGTGCGAGGGATGTCAGTTCTACTCGAATATGTCGCACAAGCCTGCGTCAGCTTTGAAGACCATCCCACTCGTCTGGCCTTTTGCAGTTTGGGGGCTGGACATGATCGGTCCTTTGAGAACAGGACGAAGTGGCTTCACGCATGTACTGGTGGCAGTCGACAAGTTCACCAAGTGGATCGAGGCTAAACCAATCAAGAGCCTTGACACCGGTACTGCTGTTAGCTTCATCAGGGAACTAATATTCAGATATGGAGTCCCGCACAGCATCATTACGGATAATGGGTCGAACTTTGACTCAGAGGAATTCAGAGCTTTCTGCGACTCCCAGGGCACACGGGTCGACTACGCATCAGTCGCCCATCCGCAGTCGAATGGACAAGCAGAGCGAGCTAATGGACTGATTCTCAAGGGACTGAAGCCTCGACTGATGCGTGATCTCAAACACGCGGCTGGAGCTTGGGTCGACGAACTTCCATCTGTACTCTGGGGACTGCGGACCACGCCTAATCGGTCGACCGGAAGAACTCCATTCTTCTTGGTCTATGGAGCTGAAGCAGTCTTGCCGAGTGATCTTCTCCACAATGCTCCTCGAGTTGAAATCTACAACGAAGCAGAAGCTGAACAAGCGCGGCAGGACGCAGTCGACCTTTTAGAGGAAGAAAGGGAGATGGCTCTGATCCGGTCGACCATCTACCAACAAGATCTGCGGCGTTTCCACGCCCGAAACGTGAGAGGTCGAGCCTTCCAGGAAGGGGATTTGGTTCTCCGAGTGGATCAGCACAAACCACACAAGCTTGCTCCTTCTTGGGAAGGCCCCTTCATCGTCACCAAGGTTCTCCACAACGGGGCGTACCGTCTTTACAACGTCGAACATAATATCGATGAACCCCGAGCTTGGAACGCGGAGCTACTCCGCCCGTTTTACACTTAAGCTTTATCACTCGGATGAGTTGCAATAAAATACTTCTGTAGTTCATGGACCTCAAAATAATAAGCGTCATAATTCCTCCATAATATCTGTCACTTTTTATTTCTTGTCCAATAAAATTCCCCTCAGTGGGTGACTTAGCTGCGAATCCGTTTCGCCTAAGTTTGTAAAAATCCTACCGAGTGGTGAGCCAGACTCCCACTCGGAGGCTTAGCTGCGAATCCGTTTCGCCTAAGTTATCAAAATCCTACCGAGTGGTGAGCCAGACTCCCACTCGGAGGCTTAGCTGCGAATCCGTTTCGCCTAAGTTATCAAAATCCTACCGAGTGGTAAGCCAGCCTTCCACTCGGAGGCTTAGCTGCAGCCTCGTGCTCGCCTAAGTTATAAAAATCCTACCGAGTGGTAAGCCAGCCTTCCACTCGGAGGCTTAGCTGCAGCCTCGTGCTCGCCTAAGTTATAAAAATCCTACCGAGTGAAGAGCAACCCTCTCACTCGGGGGCTTAGCTGCAGTCCAAGCACTCGCCTAAGTTATAAAAATCCTACCGAGTGAAGAGCAACCCTCTCACTCGGGGGCTTAGCTGCAGTCCAAGCACTCGCCTAAGTTGTGAAAATCCTACCGAGTGGTAAGCCAGCCTTCCACTCGGAGGCTTAGCTGCAGCCTCGTGCTCGCCTAAGTTATAAAAATCCTACCGAGTGAAGAGCAACCCTCTCACTCGGGGGCTTAGCTGCAGTCCAAGCACTCGCCTAAGTTGTGAAAATCCTGCCGAGTGGTAAGCCAGCCTTCCACTCGGAGGCTTAGCTGCAGCCTCGTGCTCGCCTAAGTTATAAAAATCCTACCGAGTGGTAAGCCAGCCTTCCACTCGGAGGCTTAGCTGCAGCCTCGTGCTCGCCTAAGTTATAAAATCCTACCGAGTGAAGAGCAACCCTCTCACTCGGGGGCTTAGCTGCAGTCCAAGCACTCGCCTAAGTTGTGAAAATCCTACCGAGTGGTAAGCTAGCCTTCCACTCGGAGGCTTAGCTGCAGCCTCGTGCTCGCCTAAGTTATAAAAATCCTACCGAGTGAAGAGCAACCCTCTCACTCGGGGGCTTAGCTGCAGTCCAAGCACTCGCCTAAGTTGTGAAAATCCTACCGAGTGATAAGCCAGCCTTCCACTCGGAGGCTTAGCTGCAGCCTCGTGCTCGCCTAAGTTATAAAAATCCTACCGAGTGGTAAGCCAACCTTCCACTCGGAGGCTTAGCTGCAGCCTCGTGCTCGCCTAAGTTATAAAATCCTACCGAGTGAAGAGCAATCCTCTCACTCGGGGGCTTAGCTGCAGTCCAAGCACTCGCCTAAGTCGTGAAAATCCTACCGAGTGGTAAGCCGGCCTTCCACTCGGAGGCTTAGCTGCAGCCTCGTGCTCACCTAAGTTATAAAAATCCTACCGAGTGAAGAGCAACCCTCTCACTCGGGGGCTTAGCTGCAGCCCAGTGCTCGTCTAAGTGGACTAAAGAATAAATCGATTGCAGCACAGGCACCTTGCTTTGAACCTGCAAAAGACATTCCGAGCCGAAGGCAATCGTATTCAAGCACCAAATCCAAGTTTGAATCGACATCTAAAGGAACCGAAAGTGCTCAGGCGTCAAGCCTGTTAAGGTTTGTCGGTTACAATTTCACTCGGCATACCGAGGCAAATTTAAAGCGTCGAGCCAGAAGAAGTTTTTTACCCCTCCTGTGGAGGGCTGGAAGGTGCAACAAATTCATCAAGGTCAATCCCGTCGGCGATCCGAGTGGCAGCTGCAAGGAAAGTTTCCATAAAGGATCTGAAGTCGTGCTTCTTGGTATTGGCCACCCGAAGGGCCGCCAGCTTCTCTTCTCGCGCATCTTTGCAGTGGACTCGGGCCAGACACAGAGCGACATCTGCACCACACCGAGCCGAGGACTTCTTCCACTCCTGCACTCGACCAGGGATCGTGTTCAAGCGGGCCATCAGCGACTCAAGGTCATTCTGAAGTGTCTCCTCAGGCCAGAGCGTCGAGTCGATGCGAGATGTGGCGGCCTTCAGCCTTGCGAGATAGTCCACGACAGCTGCAACACGAGACTCCAGTCGGAAAACATCCATGGCAACTTCGTCGTTCACCGGAGAATTGACGGGGTCAAGGTTTGGCTCCAGTCGGCTGGTTTCTTCTTCAAAGTTTTGACAAAATTCTGCAAGGGTGATCACTAAGTCAAGGAGATAGTCGAATGGAAAAAGCCACAATTGGAAATATTTGCCAAACATGGAGGTCTACCTTCAAGCATAAGGAACAACTTTTTGGCAAGGCCACTCAGGAAGGCCTCCAGTTCAGTTTTCTTCTCAGTCAATTTGCTGACTTGGTCGGTCAGGGCAGCTTTGTCAGTTTTCAGTCGACTGACCTCCTTGTTGGCAATCCCAAGAGCAGCTTTCAGATTGGTATTGTCTTGTTCGAGCTTGGTAACTGAAGCTAACTTCTCGTCAGCAAGCTTGATCTTCTCAGCTAGCTCAAGGTCTTTCTTCTGCTGGGCCTCCCTTACCTTACCTGCAAGTTACAGCAAGATCAGATGCTGAAACAAGCAAGGGGAAAAGCAGTCGTCAGGGTCTCACCAAACATACCTTCGGTCTCCTCCTTTGCCTTTGTCAGCTTCTCCTGAACCAGCTTCAAGCTCAGCTCGACTTGAGTATGTTTTTGTTCCAGCTCTGAGTAGCGAGCCACAAGATCACAGGAGTTCTGTGAAGAACCAATCGACTAAATGTCAAATATAATTCACTTCCGAGTGAAAAAGGGATAAACACACGTTTCTAAGACTACAGCCAAATACAAGCATTCGACCGTAGTCTCGGGGACTACACCCAGTGGGTGCACTCAGCGTGCCCCCACTAATCCTGTTGAAGACAAAGTCGACCAGTCGACCTCAAAAAAAAATGTGCGAGATGCATTCTCTAAGACTGTGATCAACTGCAAGCAGTCGACCACAGTCTCGGGGACTACACCCAGTGGGTGCACTCAGCGTGCCCCCACCGGTTTGTGAAATCCAGTCGACCAGTCGACTGACAGAAAGATTGACATTATAAAGCCTAAGGCCGACTGCCAGCAGTCGACCTTAGCCTTGGGGACTACACCCAGTGGGTGCACTCAGCGTGCCCCCACCGGTTTGTGAAATCCAGTCGACCAGTCGACTGACAGAAAGATTGACATTATAAAGCCTAAGGCCGACTGCCAGCAGTCGACCTTAGCCTTGGGGACTACACCCAGCGGGTGCACTCAGCGTGCCCCCGCTAACACGGAGTTTATTCGACACACCCAGTGGGTGATTACTATAAATTCCGGAAAAGAAAAGTTTTTGGTAGCATATCCAACAGAACAAACAGCGGTCGACTGACCTGGACATTGATTTGGAGGGCAGAGCTGGCGTCATAAGCTGCCTGGCTCGCGTCCCGGATAGTCTTCAGCTGCTCCATCATGAGTCCCGCCTGGCGTATTGCCTCCTTCGCTGCGCCAGCTTGGTCCTCTGGGACGTGGTGCGTCGTGAAGAGGGAGGGCTGCTGAGCACTCGTCAGTGGATTTGCGAAGGACACCGTGTGTCGAGTGATGTTCTCTTCTTCCACAGTCAGAATCTCAGGCGCCGTCACATCCTGAGGCACCTTACTGGCGGACGCTTTCCGACTCCTCCTGCGTGCCAGTGTTTCTTCATCCTCGTCGTCATCAGGGAGATTGATAACAGTATTGGGTGGAGCTGCGGAGAAGAATCAGGATCAGAGATCGCGAGTCAGTCGACTAAGAACGATGTTAAGAATACAGTACCTGGGTTCGAAGTTGCTGCATCCTCCATCTCGTGGTCATCAGCCCGGGCCGAGGTCTCAGAAGTAGCAGCACTGCAACTCCAAAGGATCGGTCGACTAACTTCAGCGTCGACCAGAGATAAAGTTCGCACAGAATAAGAAAATATGAGCAGCACAATTACCCTGATATGGTGGGGATGGACACCTTCATCTTCGGCAGGAGCTTGGTCGGCTTTGGCGGAGCCCCCCTAGGCTGCTTCGGCGCCTTTTCAGTCGGCGCTGGAGAAGTGGTCCTAGGGCGCTTGGTCGACTGCGTCGCAACCCCCTTGCCACGTTCAGTCGAAGGGTCGTGGACGAGCTTCGACCGCCTTTCCGAGCGCGGTGGCACGACCTCCTCCTCTTCCTCCTCGTCTTCGGCGTCATCATCATCGCCGTCGTCATCATCATCGTCGTCGTCGTCCCCTGCAACGTCCGAGTCCCATTCCTCCTCGTCCTGGCTCTCGCCCCCACTCGCCTCACCCTCCTCAGTCGGAGTTTGTGCCCCATTGGGCATCGAGTACAGCTCGGTGAGGGCCTAGCAGATATCAAGACAATGATCAGTCGACCAGTCGGCAGAGTAGACAGAGATGAATGCGACAAGAATGCAGTGGAGAGCAGGGCAAGTGTACCTTATTTGGATCACTGTTGTGGTCGAGTGGAGGAATCCTTCTGGCTCCGCGTGGGTTGTCCTTGTTTCCGGTGACGGCTGCCATCCATCTTTCCAGAGTGACATCGTCGACTGCTTCTGGATGGACTCTAGTCTCGTCTTCGGTCCCACAGTACAACCACATGCAGTGGCTCCTGAACTGGAGGGGCTGGATGCGACGCCTGAGGAAGACCTCCAGGAGATCCATGCCCGTCACTCCCTCCCGAACCAACTGCACCACGCGCTCCATCAACATCTTCACGTCAGCTTTCTCCTCCGGAATCAGCTTCAGAGGGGAAGGCTTGCGCACTCGGTCCATGGTGAACGGAGGGAGTCCACTCGACTGCCCTGGCGTCGACTGGACCTGGCAGTAGAACCAAGTCGACTGCCAGCCTCTGACGGACTCGGGAAAGGTCATGGGCGGGAAGGTGCTCTTATTCCTCACCTGAATCCCCAGGCCTCCGCACATTTGGACGACTCGGGTTTTTTCATCACCTGGGCTCGCCTTCTTCACGGTCTGAGATCGACACGTGAATATATGTTTGAACAAACCCCAGTGCGGTCGACAGCCCAAGAAACCCTCACACATGGACACGAACGCGGCAAGATAGGCAATGGAGTTTGGGGTAAAGTGGTGGAGCTGCGCTCCGAAGAAGTTCAAAAAGCCACGAAAGAAAACACTCGGTGGCAAGGAAAACCCGCGATCAACATGGGTGGCCAAAAGCACACACTCACCCTCTTCTGGCTGGGGCTGCCACTCCTTCCCTGGAAGCCTCGCAGCTCCGTGGGGGATCAAGCCCTCGTTGGCCATGTCGAGGAGGTCGTTCTCCGTGATAGTCGACTGGATCCAGTCTCCTTGGACCCAGCCCTTCGGCAGGCGGGATCTGGACGAGGACCCTCCGCGGCTGGTGGACCTTCCTTTCGCCTTCTCCGACGCCGACGCCTTCTTTGCACGCTCCAGCGCCACCGTCTTCTCCTTGGCCATGGTCGCCGGCGAGGTGCGCGAAGGGAAGTGGTGCGGGGGCGAGAGCGAGCACGCTGAGCAGGGAGGAAGGAAGCAGAGAGAGAGGGAGAATGCTAAGGCGCAGCACAGAAATCCTCGCCGGGCACATTTATAAGGTCCCTTCCGAGTGGATGACAGGTGGGCCCGGTCGATCTAATCATATCTGGAACAGTTATGCAGACGGGATACGTGGCGAAAAAGGCGGCGCGGAGATCGAGGCGTCCATGCCCCGTCCCATCCGAACGCCGCGGTCCGCCCCGCTTCGCGCGCGCCCCAAAATTTCGCATCCCGCGGAATCCGCGAGCAACAAATCAGTCTGTCAGGCGCGGTGTTTTCGGCGATCCGTCGCTCGGAGATCGTCGAAGCCTGAAAGATCACTCGACGCAAAAACAGAATGGATCAAGTCGACTGAAGGCAAGTTGTTTCCTGTCGACAAAGGAATTCTTTGGTCCAGAACAGCGCACAACCGGAGCACAAAGATTAATCGGAAACGACATCAACTCCTTCTTCACTCGAAGCCTCAATCCATTCGGGGGCTAATGATGGGGTTATGTACCTAGGGTAGGGTCATGGACCTGATCCAAGTAACTTACCCCAGGACATCCTTAGAAGAGGTCGCCTTCCAGTCGACCAACGAGGATTCACTCGACTGGTCTGAAGGACTCGACCACGAAGACTCACTCGACCACCAGGAGGTCAAGAGGCACTCTGCACTGCAACGGCCTGTAATCAAGTAGACTTTATGATAGTAAAGGCCTTTATGTGGGGCGTTACCAGTAACGCTCCAGACTTAACTCACCTTAAACCCTCTCCTACGTGGGCTGGCTGGGGTCCTGGCGCACTCTATATAAGCCACCCCCCTCCACAGGCAGAAGGGTTCGGCACCTTGTAATTCACACATTCATAATCCACTCGACCGCCTCCGGGCTCCGAGACGTAGGGCTGTTACTTCTTCCGAGAAGGGCCTGAACTCGTACATCCTTTGTGCTTACAACCTCTCCATAGCTAGGACCTTGCCTCTCCATACCTACCCCCCACTCTACTGTCAGGCTTAGAACCACGACACTAATATTCTAGAATAATTAGTTTGACCATTGTTTGACCACAGTTTGACCATAGTTTGAATTTTTTTTCGATTTTTTCCACTCTAGATCTTAAAAGCCCCGTAACTTTTTTTCGGTTAGGTTCTTGAGGATTTTGAAAATGTTTAACGGGGTTCCCCCCCCCCCCCCCCAGTTAAATTTGGATGTAACTTTTCGAGTAGATGATTTTTCATATAAAAAACTTTTTCATCCGAGTTAGTATGCAAAAGTTATGCCCATTTTACTAAATTCTAGAGAGATTTTGCAAAAAGTCGAAATTCACATTTGCAAATTTTCCCAACAACTAGACCACATATCACATGGGAACTTTTTTTTTGACATTTTCATCATTTTCTTTTATTTTTTTTAACTGAAAAGGCGATCCACCAGGGGGGTGGAGTTTGAAAATGGGACCTTTAATACCGGTTCGTGCCATGAACCGGTACTAATGCCTCAAACCCCATTAGTACCGGTTGGTGGCTCGAACCGGGACTAAAGGTCTAACCTTTAGTACCGGTTGGTGCCACGAACCGGTACTAATGGGCATCGCACCCTTTAGTCCCGGTTCGTGGCACCAACCGGGACTAAAAGGTCCAGACGAACCAGGACAAATGGCCCACGTGGCCCCTGAGCGCACGAACCGGGACTAATGCCCCCATTAGTCCCGGTTCTAGACTGAACCGGGACTAATGGGCTAACCCGTCCTGGACCAAAGCCCTCTTTTCTACTAGTGTAGTCTTGTAAATTTGGTATTCGTTCGATATTTTGATGAGATGTATGTTGTCTCTTCTCTAGTGGTGTTATGTGAGCGTCGGCTACATGACACTTCACCATTATTTGGGCCTAGAGGAAGGCATTGGGAAATAATAAGTAGATGATGGGTTGGTAGAGTGACAGAAGCTTAAACCCTAGTTTATGCGTTGCTTCGTAAGGGGTTGATTTGGATCCATATGTCTAATGTTGTGGTTAGGTTTACCTTAATACTTCTTTTGTAGTTGCAGATGCTTGTAATAGGGGTTAATCATAAGTGTGATGTTTGTCCAAGTAAGGGCAGTACCCAAGCACCGGTCCACCCACATATCAAATTATCAAAGTACCGAACGCGAATCATATGAGCGTGATGAAAACTAGCTTGACGATAATTCCATGTGTCCTCGAGAGCTCTTTTCTCATTATAAGAAATTGTCCAGGCTTGTCCTTTGCTACAAAAAGGATTGGGCCACCTTGCTGCACTTTATTTGTTTTCACTGCTTGTTACCCGTTACAAATTATCTGATCACAAAACTATCTGTTACCTACAATTTCAGTGCTTGTAGAGAAAACCTTACTGAAAAAAATCGCTTGTCATTTCCTTCTACTCCTCGTTGGGTTCGACACTCTTACTTATCAAAAGGACTACGATAGATCCCCTATACTTGTGGGTCATCAGTGAGCATCATGAAATTATTGATAAAGAGGGGTTAATGGTAAATACGGCAAACGAATCCCCCACTTCAGAGCCCCGAATGGACTCCAGAATAGCCCTCCCGGTGAAGAACATGAGGTGGTTGCTCCGTATCGGAAAACACGATGAATTTTCTTCTCTACTTTTTTCTTGGAAAACCTGAATTTATAAGCTTGGAATTATGTTAGACGGTCTCGGTATCAGGGCGCGCACTGGGGGTAGGCGCGCCCTGCTGCCTTGTGAGTAGCTGGTGGCCCTCCTCCGGTGGATCTTCGTTCCAATATTTTTTTATTTATTCAATTAAAAATGTCCGCAAAGTTTCGTCCGATTCCGAGAACTTTTATTTCTGCACAAAAACAACACCATGATAGTTCTGCTGAAAATATCATCAGTCTGGGTTAGTTTCATTCAAATTATACAAATTAGATTCTAAAACAAGAGCCAAAGTGTTTTTGAAAAGTAGATACGATGGAGACGTATGAGTGGGTTACGCCTGCTAGGCTGGGCTGCTCTCTCTGTCTCTCCCTCTCTTTTTTTGCTATTTTCCTGTTTGTCTTAAAACAATTTCGCAAATAGTTTTTACATAAGAAAAATAAGCAGAAAAATTAGGGTTTTAATTTGAGATGAAATAGGGAAATTCCTACAAAAATGCGTCACACGAAATGGAACATGATGAAGACGAAGGTGCAGAAAACTAAGTATAACAAATTATTCTTACTCATCGGAAACATATTTCAAAGCCTAAGACCATTACATTTTTTAAGTATTGGTATATTTATCTAAATTAATTCTTTCGTGACCGCGGCAACGCACGGGCATTCAGCTAGTTATCAGGTAGAGGGGCGGTGTTGCATCATTTTAATGCCTGGTGAATTTGGCATCGTGTGCACGCCGTGGATAAACCTCCTAGTTGTTATAACTGAAGAACAAAGCCTTTTACCAACAGTCTGAACGCTGAACCCAATGCCGTTGGTAGAAATGCTCGAGGCAGGCAATGCAGGGGGAACCCCCCCTCGTCCAAGCAAAGTAGAAATGCTTTGACGCCAGCAACCAACAAGATGCAAACGCAAGACACTGTTTTAAAAAGTATGCACAAATCTTTTACCGTGAGAGAGTTGGCTGGCTCCCGGGTCTTGGAGGCTCTAGCAAGGGCATCTCCCCGGTCCCCGGCAAACCTCCGCCGGAAGCAAGCCTCTTGCCCCGGCATCCCTCCACCCCTCCGGCACAAAGCTATCCCTTCCTTCCCGGACTGATCGACCTCCCATGCTCTTTCCGGCATGGACGAAGCGCTTATAAGTCGAGAAGCTTTTGTGACCTGCATGCCCAGCGCTCACCGGATCATCACACCTGCACAACACGCCACGAGAGAACGGCAGCGATGGCGACGACTCCGAGAGCCACGGTTCCTCACGTCCGGAGCGACTCCGAGTCCGACGACGAAGGCCGCCGGGCGCCCAACGTCAGCGTCTTCCGCCGGCAGCGGCCGGTGCACAGGTTCCTCGGCGGCCGGAAAGGTGCGGCGTTCGTATCGAGCATTAACATTTTTCTCCCCCCTCTGAGAACCGCACGCACTGTCACCTACTGACTGAATGCCATGCGGTCTCTGAACTGTTGGCAGTGGCGGACGTGCTGCTGTGGCGGGACCGGAACCTGTCGGCGGGCATGCTGGCGGGGGCGACGGCGGTGTGGTTCCTGTTCGACGTGGCCGAGTACAACTTCGTGACGCTGCTCTGCCACGCCGCGCTGCTCGGCATGCTCCTGCTCTTCCTCTGGTCCGTCACCGCGCCGCTCTTCGACAGGGCGCCGCCGCGCGTCCCGGAGGTGATCGTGTCGGAGCACGCCTTCAGGGAGGCGGCCATGGCGGTGCACCGCAAGCTGGAGCGCTCCGTGGCCGTGCTCTACGACATCGCCTGCGGCAAGGACCTCAAGAAGTTCCTCTCGGTACCATATATACTTTCTTCTCCCTGGTACTTTTCTCAACTGATTAGCGAACTAACTAATCATCTCCTCCTCCTCCTCCATGATGAAAGGTGATTGGATCTCTGTGGGTGGTGGCGGTGATCGGGGACAACTGCAGCTTCACGACTCTGGTCTACGTTGGTAAGTACAATATCACCTAAAATTTAACCAAAAAAAACATAAAGATCAAAGGCATGTGATGATCAACGAACTAAGGGTTTATTGTGATTTGTTGTTTGTTGGGGTGCAGGATTCTTGTGCGCTCTGACGTTGCCGGCGCTGTACGAGAGGTACGGGACGGAGGTGGATCACCTGGTGGCCAAGGGCGGCGAGGACCTCAAGAAGTTCTACCGGAAGGTGGACGCCAACGTGCTGGACAAGATCCCCAGAGGCCCCGTCAAGAGCAAGAGGGCGCACTTCCACTAGCTAGGGTTCATCGATCAATGCATCGTGGTTGATTTCAGGAGGTCGTGATGGTGCCGGTGCCGGCGGTGCGTGCATACGGGGTTTGGTTTCAGGGGAAATGGCAATGGACTCACCAAGAGTCTTGTTCGGTTGTGAGTCGTGGCAAAGTGTGTGTGTGCCTGTTATAAACTGTTATTATCGTGCTACGGATATGATGGAAGTAATGAGAGTTGAGTTGAGTGATGTTCCTGTGAGAATTGCTTCTTGTTGGTGTCGTCTGGTGCATGGCTTCGTCTCTCCCCCTTCTCAAAGTGAAAGAAAACGCAGTGGCAAGCAAAATGGAGAAGATGAAAAAATGGGAATGGACGCCACGACACCGCGACCGTCATGTCATGGGCAGAGGCACAGCACACACAGTCCCACCGACTGCCTACAAACTGAAATTCAGAATTCTCATTCACCTTCACAAGGAACATGTGGCTGTGGGGATACTTATACTAGATATACATATTAGTTAGGCTTGAGGACGGCTAAAAAAACATAGGATTAATTTGTGAGACACAAGCCGTGGATGGAGCAAACTTGCCGAGTCTTGGCAGTAACTAATTCTCGGGCCGCTTGTATGGAAATTGCATAAGTTTTGGCTCAAGAGCTTAAATCATGCACATTTGCTGTGACATGCCAGATCAGCTCAAGGAAGACAGGGCTTAGTTCTGCCAACAAACTGAATGAAGTGGGGGCTCGACGCGGAGTAGCAACCGTTGGCGGTCCATTTCCATCAGATCCCATCTTGGTGCTACACCTTCGCCCAGAAGCTGAACTTGAAAACATCCTTGGGGTATGGGTTCGTCAACTGGGAGCAAATTGAGAGAAACACCTGGACGATCATACCAAAATGAGTTAGTGTCAAATGCCTGAACGATCACACCACATGTAATGTGAGCTCTGTAAACATGTGTTTACCACTTCTGACGCATAACCCATCGTCGCTTTTGAGCTCCAGTGAGGGTGTACCCACTGCCAGAAGCTCCCACACGTTGTGGTGCCTGGGGAAGGTAACTTCTAGATGCCTTTCCCTTGCTTCTTTCTGCCAAGAGGCTGTCTTAAACACAGGACTTCCAAGACACAAGTGGAGATATTTTTATCACTTTTTGAGCTTTTAATAGTAGAGAAGAACAAACAGGAAAGAAGGAAGATTGACCTACTAACCTTTTAAATGGTCACTGCAGGACTCCGAGGCTTGGCTCACTCAGAATATCAGGACAAATGCTTCATTTACTGTTATTATTCGGATGTAATTGCCAACTGTGAAATTCACTGTTGTTTGTATTTGTTCTGCAGGGAGTAATCAACTTACGGTCAGAAAAATCTACAAGGGAAGAAACTTCACGAGCGAATATAGATGCTCAGCCATTACCTAGAACACTGAAGGATGCCAGTGCAACCTCAGCTTAGAAGTTGCATAAGAATTATAGGGTGGCTGTATGTGTAAATACAGAAACACTGGACAATTACGTACCAGCGATTGTTGCAAATTATTCTGGCAAACTACCCAGCAGCCTGGACATTGAACATGATGCCATTCTAAGCTTCAGAATGCTCAGATGGTTGATCCTTCGCAGGGACCGGGGAAATAAGACTGGATCGTCTGAAACACCTTCACTTCATATTGTCATTTAATTCAAAAAGTGGTTTTCTTCATTTTGTTGACACCTGACAGCCCTGGAAACAGCCTCTTACAGAAATGTAGGGAAAGGCTGCGTACTATAGACCCAAAGTGGTCGGACCCTTCCCTGGACCCTGCGCAAGCGGGAGCTACATGCACCAGGTTGCCCTTTTTTGTTGACACCTGACAGCAAAAGATAGGTGCGTCAATATGCAAGAAGTGGTAGAAGGGTAAGAGAAGATAGCTTCTATTTGACACTTACTTCTCTATCGAAATTGGCAAGCACACACAGGATTAATAATTCCATAAAAGCAGAACTGGAGGCCAATTTGCAGAATCGATATGTGATGTCTCGTGTTTCATGTCCTAAAAGAAGATTGCAGAATGCATCGCATTAAATTTTTGATACATGAGCAACTAGGTTGCAAATTCAGACGTGCAAGTTGCTTATTACCTGTTGAAATTCTGTTAAATAAAATAGACATTCATCTATAGGTCTATCAGGAGTCGCCTTAGTCTTCATATTTACCACGCAGCTGGCAGATGAAAGCAGAACAAAGGCAAGTGTGGGACAAAACCTGCCACACCTCCTGCATAAGAAATTTAATAGTTCTGGTTAGAAAAAGGGAAGATGCATAAGAATTAATTATAGGGCAGCTGTATGTGTAGATACAGAGATACAGAAGTCATGAAGGGAATGTGAATGAAATCATATAAATCGATGAGCAGAAGTTGGTTTTCCGTTACTTACTGGCGGATTGGCGTGTGCCTGGCAGCCTGTCAGATTTCAGAAGCTATGTACATATTGCAACAGTGGAGCCTGCTCTGCTAGCCTGTCAGAATGTACTACTGGAAGTTATGATAGATCATGAATAGGAGGAAGCCTCACTTTAGAGAAATAAGAAGAGGGAAGCGACAAGTATTACCTTGGGCTAAAAAGCACAATCTACTCGTAAACTTGGGTATGTTTTTTTAAATTTCTCAGCTTGCTGTTTTTGCTCTGCACTGCCAAACCATAGACGTAGAACTTGCAGCGAAGTGGGGAAGCCCTGCTCTGGCAGCCATGGGAGTTCAGGACAACTGCTGACTTCTAATTCTTTGAGAGAAGAAAGGTGATGTAATCCCTGAGGGAGGGACTGCCGAACCTTGCAATGATTAAATCCTAGTGTCTGGAGGGAGGTAAGGAGCTGAAGCGCATGCTCTTGCTCTTCCGTGAAGCTTTTTGCCCGCTTATCATCATGGAATTGCAGTTCGTGGAGGGTAGCGGAGAGGTGGCTGCAAATGGGAGCAACAAACACCGCCGAGATGCTATCCACCTCCAGCTTCCTCAATTGTAAGGAACCCGCATGCATTGATTTGGTCCTTGCCACCTCTGAGAGCAGATCCGCTGCTACAGATTTGGTCTGGAACAAGTTGTTCCGGACCTCCAATTCCTTGAGGTTGACTGTGATAAGAGGATTGAACCCATCCACCATCAAATTCTCGCAGCCTATTAGCCTTAGATGTGTGAGAGAGGTGAGGTTTGAGAGCAGAGCCATTGACCGCATGCCTGACTCTCCCTCAATATGAAGTTTCCTGAGGGAAGCAGGGAAAGGGTTGGTCATGGGAGCTCCTCCTGCTTTTCCCATGGGCCACCGAGAGAACAAATTGTTGCAATACATTATTTTTAATGATTGTAGCGACGTGATGTCCTGGATTCCTCCTCCATCCTCGGCAGGCAGAAGAACCAAGCCATTCGACATCCAGAAGCTAAGTGTCTGCAGTGAGCTAGATGATGGGAACTGTATTACTCGTTCCTCATCGTCTTCAGAATTTTCAGATGAAAACCTTATCTCCAATTCAGCAAGAGTCGGGAAACTACTGAACACCTTTGACAAAAAATTTCCAGTAAGATGACATACATCTATACTGAGACTCTCAACTTCACCCAGATTGTGGAAGGCCAAAGCACCGGCAACAACCAAATTTTTTCCATAGGAAAACAACCTTTCTGAACCATTTTCAACAGCAATATCTGTTAGTGTGGAGGTGTGAGGCATGGGGGGCAGACACAACTTGGGGCAATCATCAATGCGAAGCCTGCACAAACTGGTACAGGAGCACTCCGAGAAGGGCACCACGCATAGATTGGGACAATTACTGCAATCGATGCTTTCAAGACTTGGAAACATATGGCAATTAGGTTCCACAACCCACTCAACAAGTTCTGACAAGTCATGGAACACAACATTCTTCAACTGCATAAGACATTTGCCTGTAACACCACCATAGTCCGGACCAATCTGAACCACTCCAGAAATGCTCTTCAAGCTGAGTTCCCTGAGATATGGTAGCTGCCCAAAAGGTGGAAGAGCTCCCCAAGACACGCCGTGTAAATGGAGAGTCTCTAAATTTTTCACCAATATCTCAGGACACAACCAACTAGGATAAGTGGTACCACCATGATTTATAATGCCAAGTGCTGTAAGGTTAGAGTGTGGTTGAAGAGCATCAAGAATATGAGCATCTATATCACTCGGCAACTCTCCGTCCCAAACTAATGTCAACTCTTTCAAATCCATTTTCAACATCAATTTGGCGCCACTAGCCTCGTCCTTGGTTGCCACATTTTCAAGATTATGTATACTGAGTGTCCCCCCAAGCTCTCTCAATTCCCCCAACTCTCTCAAATCAAATCCAACACTTTCTTTCTTAACATGGAATTCTTTTAGCTCATGTAAATACTTCATCTTTCCAACCTCTGGAACATTGGAGTGGAGTTCTTTTTCAGCGAGGAGATCGCGTAAATTCACAAGGCGGCTAATGTCTTTAGGCAAATTAGAACTGCCATACCACCTACTTAGGTCCAAGAATTTCAAATGATAAAATCTGGATAGTGCGCTAGGTAAAGCCATTTCTGTTTCGTAGGGTGATCTAATTTGGAGGTACTGGAGGTGGATAAGTTTTGAAAAGCTTTGTGGCAGAGATTCAAGGGACTCCACTGCTGTAAATAGGACACGCAGGCCATTTGTTTCCTTAAACGTATCTTTTAAGATCTCAGTGGTTCTTTCTTCATATTCTCTAAAAACCATCAATGTCCGTAGATTTACAGTGTCTATCCTTCCCTTCAGTTTACCCATTTCTTCCCTAAATTTTTCATCATATCTATTCTCTATGGTGATGGATATGTGCCGAATAGATTGTGGGATGGCCTCGGCTCTAAAATCTAGATCACTTATATTGAGGCATTCTTGTGCAGAGACACTCCGAGATAGCTCATGCATTAAATCATGCATTACATAGTATTCATCAAAAGGTGATTTTTCGTAAACCCCCTTCATGAGAAAACCATTTTCCACTAGACCTTCCATGTAATTCTTATCTCTTGGGTAGCTAGAGTCTATGATGCCTATTGCAATACAAAAATGATTAATTTCGGAATTGCTAAACCTATAATCTTCAGGAAAAAGGGCACAATATGAGAAGCATTTTTTCATATAGAAAGGGAGATAATAGTAGCTAATTTTCAAAGATGGTATAATATCATTATCACTTTTCTGGTTTCGCCACTCGCGATTGTGAAGAACTTCATTCCAATGTTCCCAGGAAAGATTTTTCTTCAATAGTTGACCAACTGTTTTGGCTGCTAGTGGGGAGCCCTTTAACTTGCTTGCAATTTCTCTTGCAATACCATCTAACTCATCTTCATAATCCCTAGGTTTATGTTCACCAAATATACATGCTTCAAAGAATGTGAAGAAGTCATTAGACTCCAAGCCTTGAAGTTCTACTGGATCAACAGTTTTCATCATTCCTGCTATTTTGGGGAATCGAGTTGTGACAAGTATCATGCTGCCTTTGGCTTCCCCCTTTGTGAACGGAGCTAGCAAGGTTTTCCACTCGTCATCACTATTGCATTTCCATATATCATCCAAGACAACTAAAAATCTTTTGGACTTGAGTCTCTGTGCAATGGATTTCTGAAGCCGATCTAGATTGGTTGTTTCAATTGCAGTTTCGCTTTCAGTTGCAGGTATGCAGTTATGGATCTGTTGGGTGAGCTTCAACACATCAAAATCAGTTGATACACATACCCAAACCATAACAGTGAAGTGCTCTTCAGGCCTACTATCATTGTACAGGTGTTGGGTGAAAGTTGTCTTTCCAATACCCCCCGGGCCAACTATAGGAAGAACAGAAACGGTTTTACCGTGATGTGTGCCACTTGTGATATCATCAACAATTTTCTCAAAAATGTCTCTCCTCCCATGCAATGTATCCTGTATAATTGTTGATCCTATGTGAGGCCGTTTTAAGGTGACAGCTGTGCTGTTGCTTGGAATTTTGCTGAGCAAATCAGAGACGGGGTCACTTAGGGAGTGTATGTCATTTATTACTGACTTGATTTTGCTGGACATGGCCACTCTGTTGAAATGTAACTTATCGACATGGCCACCATCATCAGCACTAGCAGTAGCAGAGTTGGTTGTGTAGTGTAGGCTATTGGCAACAGGAGTAGGAGCAGAAGCATCATCTTGCGTACGAGAGCAAGAAAAGCATGGAAACCAGTTACCGATAGTGTAGCGAAGAGCATGGAGACCATGGCGAGCATGGCCACGGAGGCCATCGCCCAGATCCGGCACCGCATAGTGGGTGCCGTCAAGCTGGTCCTGGATCTTGAAGTAGTGGAGCTCATGCAGCGCGTCCTCCGCCTCATCGGCCTTCTTGCTCAGCTCCTCCAACAAGGCCTGCAGGGCAGTGACGTTGCTCACGTCCCTCCCCTCGGCCACTTGCAGCAGCCCTTGTGTGTGCAGCAGCCTAGTTTTGATTTGCTGGGAATTGTGGCCGAGCTCGAGGCTGTCAACATACGCGGCCACCAGGTCCTCAGACAGCTTCGTGAGCACCTTCCCGAGGAGCGAGCTCGCCGCGCCGACAGCCGCCTCCATCACGCCGACAGCTTCGTGAGCACCTTGCCGAGGATTGGAGTTGTTGGGACTTGGGAATTGAGAGTAATACGGGCAGAGAAAGCAGCAATCTATGGCACCTATATATACACTGATCGTGAACCTATAATCACGGAGCTTCTACCCTCCCACTCCTCATGGCCGGATCAGGTAACGGCTTAATGCACTCAGAGTAAAAGGGGGCAGCCCCAGTGCATGTAGCTCCCGCTTGCGCAGGGTCTGGGGAAGGGTCCCATCACTTTGGGTCTATTGTACGCAGCCTTTCCCTACATTTCTGCAAGAGTAAAGTAGACAATTTTAAAATACATTGGCAATGACCAATAATGAAAGCACTCCATGTGTACTAAAAGGTAAAGAAGCAGTGAGGAGATGAGATTTGGATCTCCTTGCAGTCATGTAAGGCATCTAGCCTAATCTTTCTTCTTCTTTTTTCCGATGAAGTAAGGCATCTCCTTTAGACATCTACATGCCACTCCACTTCCTTCCCTGCCAAGGCTTTATTTGTCCAAAATATAATAAATAAACTAACAAAGCTTAAGAAATTTCATATTGTCCATAGTTGTGTGTAGGACCAAGACGTCGGCGGCTGAAGCAGCAGTGTATATGCACGCAGCCAAATGAAGTAGAGTAATTATGCTTAGCTTTAATGATCAGCAAAAGTCACCAAAAGCTAGCAGGGAGGAACACCATACTTGGATTGGTGGAGCTCCTGGTACGTAGTACAACGCAGGCTATCTCCTTGCGGGTCAGGCAAGGCATCTGCTAGCTATGTCATCCACCGCGGGGATCGAACCGGACCGGCACAGCCGCCGCGCTCGCAATCCAAGTATCCAACCGACCCAGCTCGCTGTCCAACTCCCATCTCACCCCTCCCCCTCCGCCAGGTTTCGTGAATGCAACCGCGACGTCAGCTGCCATAGTCGGCACAGCCAAGATCTGATTCAGATCAAAGTATAGGAAGCAGTTGAAGAGTAGCAGATCGTCCCAACCTCCGGTAGCCGGATTTATCAAATCTGTTATTCGTGTCGAAAGTGATTTTCTAAACTGTTGCATGTTAATTCGCATGTTCCAGACTGCTCTGTCGTATGAATAACTACTGGTACTTG